>NW_005187557.1:996381-1024804 GCF_000239375.1 Pundamilia nyererei
ATATATATGCTGCTGAAAACTTTTAAATAAAAAAGCATTTTGTCATAAAAAAGAACGTGGTGTCATTTATTTGTTTTAAATATTAAAGTCCACATTGGCGCCTCTTTGCAGACTCAAACCAATGACACAAGCCGAGAGAAACATGTTCATTAATTTCAGATTTCTGCACTTCTTTTGAGAAAAACACAACTTTATCCATGTTTAGCATTTGATCTTCCGGCATGTTCATTACATCATAAACAGAGACTGTACAGTAAGGTGTGGCATTATATTTTCATCCACTGGGTGACACTGTGACACAGGACTATATTTCTTAATCATTCTTCCAACTCACACACCTCTCCTCACACCTTCAGGTTCCCCCTGCTCAACGAACTCCACATATGAGTGTAACCTGTAGAACTGCAACTGTAAGTTAACAAAACAACATGTCCCATGTTAGAGACAGCACAGTACATACTGAATATATACCAGCGGACCACAAAAGCAAATGTATTATGGGGAATAATACTCAGTGATTTTTACAAAGTTAAACTAGACTGAGGCATCTCTTTTTCCACAAATGATACAAATACAAAACACGTGAGCACTCGCGCAAACGCTGCATATACTAACCTCACTCTTTCACACACACTCTCTCTGTCTCTCTCGCTCACGCACACACACACAGTAGCTGTTTCATCATATGAAATTAGGTCTAAGCTAGTGGTACATTTACATATATTTGTTTATATTCATAAATACGATTACAGTCGTATTATAATGTACATGTAAGTTTATTGTTACAGTATCACACCACGGACGCTCTTTCTGTAGCTTTAGGGAGGGAGGATGTTGAGAAGGAGGAGGTAATCTGATTGGCTGGCAGGACAGGAACACAATATTTTTGTGCAAAAAGTGTGACTGGAAGAATCAAGACACTTCTAAAGGCTTTCAGAGGTGCTAAATTGAAAGATGCTGTCAGGCTTTTTCTTTTTTAAAGACATTATTTTTGTATTTTAAAATTTAAGACACAAGGGTTTAATGATTGTTTGGATCGTGATGTTGATTAGATTGTAACTTTAGCTATTGCACTTTGTTTGATCCTCTGGTTTCCAACCATTTTTTTAACAAATAAAAAGGCCACTGTAGTATTTACTTCCTTCAATAAATGCAGCTCGATTTCAAGACTGATGAATCAACTACTTAAACTGATTCACAGCTAAACTGTGACAATAACAGTTTTTAATTTTAATGGGGGAACATTTATTGTCTCACTGAGATTTAAATAAGACTGATACCACTCTCATGTCTGTGCACCACTGCAAACACGAGTTATCTACAGTAATTCCCCTCCTGGCTACCTGCTTTCATTCATATTCACTTCAGCGTTTTGCTCTCTTTCACATTGATTTTAGATCTAAGCTGAGTTCAGAAAAGTTCCTCCCCCCTCCACCTATTATCAAAGCGTTTCCTCCCTGACATTTAAAGAGGAAGAAGACAAAAACGGGGGGAGAGCAGGAGAGGGGATGCCTGTTTCAGCTTTTAATGTGAAACAACAGTGAATCGTGGAGGCAGCTTTGGCCTTTCTGAGAAATACCGTTTGTGTCATAAGGTCTGCAATTACCGTCCTGATTATCCCGACTCCATGCTGCTACACTCGTTCCTCCTGCAGCTCAAATTGCTGGTCTCAGAAAAGGATGTTTTATATCAAGATGCATGTTTTTTTTTATTTCAGTCAGGACTATTTTAAAAAAAGATTATTCCCAAATAGAGTGATTTATATTTAGCAGTTGGGCTCTTTTCTCAGGATCTCCTAACCTTCCTCGCGCATTAGTGGAGAGGAGCAACAAGACCCTTGGTACAGAACAAAGCACACAACATGTTGGGCTAGAGGTGGGTTGCAACTTGCTGATGTAGCAGCAACAGTAAGCAAGCTAAAGGTACTTTAACAGCCAACAGAACATGCTAGATATTGTAGTTTCTGTCCATTATTAGACAAAACAGTGCTCACAAACCAGACTTAACAAAATCTAACAGTGTTAAAATGAAACTTGTTAATGAAATAATGAATGAAAGAGCAGCTGAATCTTACAGCTGTTTTTCTCAGGGTGCTCTGACCCCATGTTTCCAAACTATTATTTATATCAAAGCAGACCCAAAAAGGTCCTGATTAAACAGGTAAGCAAAGATTTGGGATTTTTTTACTCTAAAAAACAAAAAAATACCAGAGGAAGTTCTTTTCTACAATGATTGTAGCCATTAAGAGTGATAATTACAGAGAAATATGCACCAAAAAAGAGCACATGCATATTTCTGACAGTAAAAAACCCTTGCCATCAGAGAGCTAATAGAAACCATAAAAATATCTTATATTTCTACACATGGTAGCAAATGGCAGGCTGATGTAACTGTCAGCTGTCAAGACATTATTGCATAAAATAATTATAAAGCAGGCCACGAAGGGAGCACCTGCTCAAAAAAGGTCTGATTATATTATCTGGAAGATAAAATTAAGTTTAACTTGATTATTAACCTTTTATGAAAACATAATGTATGTTAACCTTTCTGATTACATATTGATTTTTTAAATCGAATGTGGAAAACTTTTAGACGCAGCCATAAGTCACTGAGCAGTACATCAGTATGCCTCACCATGCTGAGACTCAAATCACCTCCCTGCCTCATATTTAAAGAGTAAAGCTTGTGGACACTGTGCTCTAATGTGTTACAACTGCCATATAACTGGCTGTGTGTTTGGCTGTCAAAGGACTAATGATTGCTGCGGCACATTCATGCACAAACACCTGCAGACAGGGTGGTTTGACCTGGCTTTATGAAGTGTGTTTACTCTGAACAAACATATACTAGAATTCATATACACACGTAGAGACATCACAAAAGACAAACAACGGAGTACCTTTCATTTACACAACTCTCTCTCCCTCTAGCAACACATTACATCTTTCTTAATGTTCAACTGGTCCTTGTTGGTCTAATATAAGACAAAACAGCCCATAGAGTATATCATCTAAACATGGGCTGTTGAGCTGTTGGCAGAGCTTATACTTGGATCTAATTAGATATTAAAGCAACATTTTAATTTTTTCACCCACTTTCTTAACCACTTATCCAACTGAGGTTCGTGGGAGGACTAGAGTCTATTCCAGTTATCTTAGGGCACACCCTGCACATGTTGTTAGACTATTACGGAGCAAAAACATAGAGACAGACAACCAGTGACACTCACATTTGCACCTATGACCAACACAGAACAACCACTGACTGTGGGAGGAAGTCAGAGTACCTTAAGAGAAGCCACACAGGATGGCCCCAACAGGAGCGATGTGAAGTGCTAAGTACTGCATCACTATTCACACTGTGCTCATTTAATACCCTTCTAATGTCTCTAGGGTAAGCTGGGGCCATGCAACACTTAGCATAGCATAGCAAAAAGACTCAGGGGCAGTGTTGCCAACTTAGCGACTTTGTTGCTATATTTAGCGAGTTTTCAGACCCCCTTAGGGACTTTTTTTCCAAAAAGCAACTAGCGACAAATCTGGCGACTTTTTCTGGTGTTACTGGAGACTTATGACAACTTTTCCACGTGAAAGCACGTATCGCTCTTACTCTCAACAAGCAGCGGGTGCTGCCGTGGGCACCTCGCCTTTGGCGGCAGGTAGTCCTCACGCAGCAGTCCCCCTCAGCTGATGTCAGAGCAGGAGATATTCACCCCTACGCTACAAACTACAAATGAATAGCGCATGAGTGAAGCCGCTGCTTCCCCCCTGCCCCCTTCCCAGAGCGGCGGTAACTGTACATTTTTCTTAGGAATGATGTTTTGTAGTTCATTGATTTAAGAATCAATGCACTACAATAAATCCTTCCAATCATTGCAAACTTAGAATTCGAATGTCCTTGCAGAGCCTTAAGTCCATCTTGTACATCCGTACAAGTAACACTTGGAAACCAAAGCTAGGTAGCCAGCTAACCACCTCTGTGTTAACCATTACTGCAGATTAAGTTATTCATGTTGTGTATTTGTGCTTGGGACCCAGCTAGTTAACTGTAGTTTGCTTGCTTACTAATATTGCCACTAGCAAAATAAGACACTTTAGTTTTTGTTATCCTAATATGGAGTTTGTGTTGTATTCTATTTCGTTCTAAGAGTTGGTCATAAAACTGCAACCAGGCTAGCTGTTTCCCTGGTTATCAGTTTATATGCTATGCTAAGCTAGCATCTCTTGACTCTATAAGAGGTCGTGTCCAAATTCATGGACTGCATCCTCCTGAGGCCGCATTTGTAGGCCGATTACGTCACAGCGACGCGACGAAGGCTGTCCAAAAGCGTAGACTCCTCCGAATGCAGCTGACCAATGCGTCCTCATTTTCCCCGAATTTGAAGGATGGGTCGGGTGTGTCCTTCGTGGCCCACCATATCCCAGAATTCATAGCACGGTTCAGCCAATTCGAGTTTTCAACAATGGCGGCCAGGTAAGTTATAAAATCTTATTACTCTTTCTGGGTCACAAAATAAACTTTTAACATATTTTCAGGCGAGAATGTAGCTGTGTAAAACTTCAACTATCTGCTCGGTTTATCAGGATATCACATGTTTGCAAAAGTGCTCTGACGTTTTCGGAGACGTCTGTTACCCACCACCTCGATAGCTAGCCGGGAACTCGAGGGTCACTGAAGCCGCCGAGAACGACAAAATCCCGGCACATCATTTTCAGATCACCGCGGTCTTTCGCTACTCAGGTTAAACGTAATATATAAGTCACTTAGACAACCTAAAAATTTTATTGTTTGGCTTTTTTCAGTGTTTTATTTGTTCGTGAGTAAATCGGTTTGTCTGAGATTAATGTTATTAGATTCGATTAGATAAAAAAAAAACTTTTTTTAATCCCCCGGGTGGTTTTCACACAGCTAAATAAACATCACACAGAAAACCGATTAAACAGACGTGTGAGAAGGTTGAGAATTTACACCAGTGTCCTGTTATATTTTAGATAGGAAGGAGCAGACAGCTGAGTTTATTAAACTCCACCGAGACAGCGGTGACGCAAATCTGAAGGCTAGACCGTCCAATTTTACGTTTACTTCCGGCCTACCTGACCTTCTGAGGACCCGGCCCACGTAGACTGTGAAGGCCGGGTCCTCAGGAGGATGCAGCCCATGAATTTGGACACATCTATAGTGATGTCAATATTATTAGTTAGCTTACATAATTTGGAAGTAAGCTACTTTACATTTACATGTTGTAAGTCTTGAAAACAGTGTACATGTTACACAAATAAAAAAGCAGATTAAAAAAAGATGTGATCTTTATACTTCAGTTGTGTTGCAGCCTTGTAATATCGCACACTAGGCACAGAGCCTGACAGCATGAACATCTGAGTGAGACTATTTCCTATGTAAATCTGTATTTTATTTCTTTGATCTGCGCTAAACAGAGCTGGAGGGATTTCCACTTTCCACAGATCGGGCTGAATTTATAAAGACGCTCAGCTGGACTGAAGCAGAAGTGCTTCAGGAGAGCTGCACAGCAGGGCAGCCCGGATAAAAGAATGGCATCAATCAGGGGGTCCGTGTTCCAAACATGGCTTATTTCCAGACATCACTACCTCAGAGAAAGGGAGAAAGAAAGATTCCCTGCCTATCTCCTTCTCCTCCTCCTCTCTCTAGCAGCATCCCTCCCTTTCTCCTCCTGCTTCACTGTTCTCTCAGCCTCCTTCCTTCTCTAATTTCAGTTCAACTCTATTACCCTTGCTCTGTTTCTCCACCCCTCCCAGTCTACTTCTGCATGTCACACTGCAGCAGTAGGACAATGGAAGGGTCGGATTTGGCCGCCTCTTTAAACTCTTCCAAGGTGATCTCATCGTTCTGGTCCTTGTCCATCTTGGAGAAGATCTTGTCTACACGCTGCTGAGGGGTAAGCCCGTCCTCGTTCATACGCATCATGATCACTGTGCCTACCATCTTGTAGATGGCCTGCAGAGGGCAAAAAAGGGGAAATAATGCTCGATTTTGCCTTAAATACAATTAACAGTTTATTTTTAACACAGACACACCTCGATGATCTCCAGCATCTCCATGCGTGTGATCTTTCCATCTCCATCTAGATCGTACATGTTGAAGGCCCAGTTGAGTTTCTGCTCAAAGCTACCCCTGGAGGTGATGGACAGGGCGCAAATGAACTCTCTGAAGTCGATGGTCCCATCGCCATTTTTGTCAAACGTCCGAAACGCATGTTGAGCAAACTTGGAAGCATCACCATATGGGAAAAACTGCAGTTTAAAAATGAGAAAAACAAAAGTTTGCAATGAGACATTTGTGGCATTGGCCACTTTAGGTTCAACTGTTGACTGTTGAAGTATATACTATCCTTGATGAATAAACAAACGCAGTACAGCATGGGTGCTGAAGATCATTAATGTTACTTTAGGGTAGAGTAGCATTCATCTCTCAACCAGTACTGGTACTGGTATATTCTCTTTGGTACCAATACCAAATGATACCCCTTTTTTTCTACACTGTACTTGCTCTGAAAACAACGGTGACAGTGTCAGGTGACAAAAGCTTACCCATCATGTAATTTGCAATTGACTGATTTAATCTCACTGTTTACTTGGTAGAACCAATATGTTCAGTACCCTAAAAAATACCTAAAGGTTTAACCAACCCTACATTCCTCACTTTAGTTTTACCTTATTTTAATGTTTAAAATCATGCTTTTTTTAAAAAATTTTTATTTCAATAAATAAATTTGCTGTAAAATTTTGTATTTGTGTATATTTTTGGACGCAGACTCGTCTTTTTGAGCTTTAGCCAGTGCTGTGTATAAAACATTAAAAGTACTAGCATGTTACTTTTACGGACTAATGCCAAAGTAATGTAACAACTTTCTCCAACAAGTAAATAAGCAACATTAGGGCTGTGCGATATGACCAAAATCTCATATCCTCATATAAGAATTCTATCGTCCCGATAACGATATAAATCACAAAAATGCAACATTTTCTGTAAATTATGTGAATCTCAGGCAGCTCGACTTGCGGGAAGTGTTTCCAGCTGCGCGTCGTGTACCTGGAGTCGAGTGTTTTAACCGATGCATGAAACTATACATTTTTAGACATAAGTTGAGTCTAAGGTTTATTTTTTAGCACCTGGCGGCTCTTTTTTACTTATCATCCGTAAATAATCTGCTCTTTCACGTGATTCTGTTTATTTTGAAAAGTCTCAACAGGATCTTGAGCTTTATTGTGAAAGGTTTATGTGGAACATAAACAAGCGGACACACGATGCTGTTACCGTCGTTGTTGCTAACCACAATGCATAAAACAGGCCCTTGTCCGTCAGTAGTGTGGTTATATTAAATATAAGAGAAAGAGAGAAAGAATAAATTAATATAGCCACTACAGTGACCATCAAAAGGATGAAAAAATGTTGCCGTAAACCGTTTATTTTGCGATACCACGAAACAAACGATAACATTAAATGAAACGATAGACATTTTTATATCGTCATCCGATATATATCGCTATATCAAACAGCCCTAAGCAACATACTGCATTACCTTTGAGAAAAGTAATAAGTCACATCAAATACATGACTTTTTTTGGGTAACAAGGCCAACATTGTTTTAGCTATATACCGAAACCTATTTAAGTTAAAGGTAGATCATGAATGTGGGCTTAAAAGCACATCTCAATGAGTAAACTCATTCAAAGTCTGTTACATAGACAGATTTGGGCTATGATGATAGTGTAGTACTTTTGTCTGGACGCCACTGCTGTAATCAAATGCACTCTCAGCATAAGTAAAACAGACATCCCTAAAGCTCCATAACAAGACAAGTCCATCAGAGAGACAGCAGGGACATTAGGAGTGGGTAAATCTCTAGTGTGGAGTATCCTGGGTGCAGTAAAACCACCATGATAAAATAATGTAAAGTGCAAGTGCTGGACATCCACAGAAGACAAACTTTATGGAGAGCCACAGGATCCTTCCAAGTGAAGAAAAGTATATTTTGTTCACTTCTTGTTTTGTTCAGTCGTGTTCATTTAAGTTAGGAGGTTGATGTGGTACAATCTGTAAGTGCCAATACCAAAGCTAAAATTCAACCAAATGCAGCAGAATTAATAAGGTGTCACCTCACAGTAATGACCCTTTGACAGCGATTCAAACAAACTGGATGAAACCCACGAGTGTTTGAAGGTAAAGGAGTTGAATATTTTGCAGCGGTCAAAAGAGTCACCTAAACTCAACCTGATCTCAGCCATAAATTTAAATTACTGAAGACAAAAGTGACAGAGCCCCAAATATACAGTTAATGCAATACTTCTGTTCAACAGCTCAAACCTGAAGTCTGCACTCAACCCCTCATATACATAAAACTCTTAATATGTTTCACTAAACTGCTAAAATAACAACTGTCAGTGTATAAATACATAGACTAAACTGTACATCAAACTGACATACTGAGCAGCAATTACAGCTCTGCTTTTAAGCATTAATTGCTTGAAAATTAGCCTCATTTCTTTTTTTTTCTTTGGCCACGTACACACAAAGTGCAATTTGCAAATACAGCATTTACCTTTCCAGCACTGACTAAGAACAAAATATTTTTTAAAGGATGTCGGTAGCTGGCTGTAAGAGACCCACGGAAGACCTGTTAGCAATGACACGCTGCTTATTAAAGGATTTTTTTCCTCCTTCTGCCAGCAGAACTTTGGAGAGATTATCCGTACAAACTGCAGTTGTTTTCTGTGCCCTTTAAAACCGAGTGGGAGTGAATGAGCCTGAGAGGATATGCAAAATTGATTTAAAAATATCTTTTCCCCATCCAACCAATGAAAAATCAGCAGGCCTCTTTGCGGCACTGTGGCATTTTGAAAGCTCCAAATATTTTTGGAGGCAGTTTTAGGCAGCAACAGAGGCATTAATACAGGCTCCTCCTCCTTTATGTGCACTCAACGATTGATTAGTCAGCCTCAGTAACAAAGGCTTTCTATGTAACAGCACAACAATGCTATGAGTCATCTCAGATGTAACTTTTTTTCTTTATATAACTATGGGGAGAGAATGAGGAGGCAATGCTTGAGACAGCTTACTCTCACCTTGACATAGAGCTGCTGAAACTCCTCCAGGTTCAGAATGCCAGAGGGACAGTCTTTAAGGAAGCCCTTGTACCACTGCTTGAGCTCTGCCTCATTGAATTCAGTGCTCTTGGTCAGGTCATCCAGGACCTCTGGAGCCAGCTTGCTGTTGTGTTTCCCCATGATGCCTCACCTCTGTTGAAGAGAAGCAGAGAGAAAGAGAGAGCGGGAGGGTGACCACACAGGTGATGCAGAAACAACAGCAATAGCAGTGATGCCCCTGAGCACTTGCAACAAGCTCGGTCTCTGAGGATGGATGCAAACGAGGAATTACTTACACACAGCCAAACTCAGAGAAAGCCCTGCTGCCTTCCTGTGGCTTTGACTGTTACCATAAATCATCTTAGCATGGCGCGCTGTCACACAGTAATCGTTTATTTATATTCCTCTTGCTTAAAAAGTTTATCATTATTTTTTAAGACAATTTGATCCCATTCATCTTAGTGTGTCTTACTATCTAAATATTGATATTATTCCTGTTTGGTTTTAGATTTAATGCTTTGGAACTTCTTTTTTTAGTTTATATCAATGACGTTTAATACTCTGACTTAAGTTTAGATCAGAAGCCCTGTGAAGACAGATTTTGGCTTATCCAGATAACTTTACAGTTAATCCTACGAAGGTGGTTCAGTTCTAATCAGGATAATTTGCCATGGTAATTTATGCTGTGAACCTAACCTGCTCTAGAGCAGATCTAGATTAGGGATCAACATGTATGAAATCACTGACTGATGACCAATCAATTCTCCAGAAAATAGCGTCACCATTCCTGGTAGACTCCTCAGACCTTTATGCATGAACGGTAAGAAGGTCTAAAGTTCTTAATATCGTGTTTCCCTCATGAGCATCAGAAATAAATGTTGGCACCAAACAATTTTACAACAATTTTAATGTTATATAAGCCTTAATATCTGATCCTAAAACAGAACACCTACACTATATTTGCTCACCTTATATGAAATTTGTATTATCAGTTAATCACCAGATTAACTGAAGAACTGTGGCATTTATTTCATCCTTTTTACACCCGTCTTGCATTTTACTTGAATATTTGAGCTGATAACCAGCTTCGTGCGACCACTTGATCACACGACTCTCGACTCCTGATCACCAGTGTTAGGTTAAGTAAATCTAGATAACAGAAATGTACCCTGAATAAAATCACTGCATAGTATAGGGCACATGTACTGAAGTAATAAGGCAATTCAGTGTTGTACAGGCGGTAAATCAACAAAAAAAGCCCCAAGGCTCTGCTTTGGGACCACTGCAGTTTATTGTTAATTAGTGCTCTCCCAATATTACTATTACAACCCAATATTGCGGTAAAGCATGTAATACACATGGCGGTCCATAGTGTCCACACTTTGCCTGTCCAAAGTGTTACATGTACCCGCATGCAGAAGTTGCAGGAAGCTGCAGTAACAGCAGAGGGATTTACAAGTATATGCATTTAAGCACCTAGCTTAACCATTTCTGCTCACTACCAACTTCTTGGCTTTAACCTCCTAAGACCCGAACTCTTCCACGGCATGCATCTTTTATTTCTCTTTGATATGAATGTAAAAACAAAGAATGACCAGATTGACCAGATTTTTTTTTTACCTGATTTTTGTTTTTTAGAAAAATGAGAGCCACATATGAGGACAGTCGTTTAAAATTTCGATAGAACAGTAGCAGTACATTGTCCTCGTAAGTGGATATCAGGCCCTTGTAGAGCAAAATTGAGTATTTTGGTCTAAATAACCCAAAATGTGATGTCCACATATGTGGACACCAGGTCCTAGGAGGTTAAATATATTATCTCCCCCTGATGGTAATCCAAGTTCTTCATGCAGTAATGCAAGTTCTGCATGCATGTCTATTACCTGTTCTGCAGTGATACTGGGTTGGCTTTTATGTTTATATCCTGAATTAAAAAGAAGATTTTATTAAATTTGTAGTCAATCTAACCACTTGCAGCTGTCATTTATTCTAGCCTCAATTGAGCTGCTGAAATTTAATGCTAACAATAAAGCAACAGAGATTTGCACAATATATGTGTGTATATGTGACTTTAGCACTTAGTTCTAGCACTCTTAGGAAACATGCAGCAGATGGACTCGTTTATATGCCGCTATAAAGAGTTCAAAGAGGTTGCAGACCAAACAAGGACTACCAGCAGCAGTCCAAGTGTGGAGTTAAAATCCGTGGAGACCCACTTAAGAGGTAGCTAATTATGTTACTGTTTAATCTATTTGTCGCAAAGTACTTGGCAATTATAATATTTGCATATGCACTTTATAAACGGTATTAATTCGCATGTGTGGGCCTCTATGGGAACACACAAGAGCTGTCGGAAACCAAAATAAACCCGTCCACAACACAGGAAATACCTTAAAATTGCTCTCGTCATTGACACATGCTGAATTCAATTATAACCACTCCACAGGTTAAAGCTATTGAAAACTAAATATATTCAAAGATGTCCACAGTGCACAGTAAATGTAGAGAACTGCAATAAAAGGATAAACATCAACCTTATTCAGTTTAGTGTTAAGGCTCCTGCTTTTTATTATCTTTTCCTGTTCCTGCTCTTTGACAGCAATAAGAGGATTCATTTTTGCTTTTTGACTTGATAAGATGACGGCTACTCCATTCAAAGCAGGGTAACGCTAAAACAACCTGTCAATTATTGGCGTCCACTGTTGCTTTTTCTCTGTGTTACAGCACTTTTACATGGTCACAGGAATACACGTGCCTAATCCTTAAAGAGTACTTTTTAAACGCAATTCATTTGTTATTCTTATTTGTTTTTGTTATGTAATCATTTATTTCTGGCACCGTGACTGTGTTCTGAGTCAGTAGCAGGACCCTAAGACAAATAAAACAAGTCAATGGCAACAGATTAAATTGATTTAGCTGAGCAGCTAAAGTGGGGGTCGGTTGCAAAGTGCCTTGCAAGGCAGCATGAGCTGCAGTCGGGCTAAAGCATGCATTATATATGAATTCCCAATAGAGAAGGGTATTAGCTGAGCCATCAGCTTATGTGAGCTAACATGGGGATCAGCTGATTAGCGACTGAGCTAAGCTTGATTGGCCTCCTAGAACAAATGCTATTCTCCACATGCTACTAAAATAAGTTAAGTAAAAGTGGACATATAAAATAGAAAAGTTGTCGTCACCAACAAGGAGACACATTCAGTAAGTGGAAATTACTGCTAGCGGTCTGTTTTGACATTTCTCTACAGTAGTGCTAATGTTAGCAAGAGGCTAGCATCCCTATTTATATTGACTATGCATATAATCTGTAAAACCAAATTTATGCAAACGATTAAACTGTATTGTTTGTCTAGCAAAGTTAGATTACCGTGTACAATTACGCAGAAATGTGTAACTAACTGAAGGTGGTTTCTATGTTAATGAAGTACTGAATAGAAAGTTATAGAAGAGGAAATATATAACAAACATATACACAGTACTAGAGAACTTTCCATTCCCATAATGACTGATATCATTCTGCAGTACCTCCATGATCACCTAATGTGAGCTAAGCCCATGACAGCATCTCCGCTATATTGGCCATAAAATGGCCCATTACTCCCATCACCGAGCACATATTCACACCACAGAGGACCACTGCAGTGCCTTCATGACGCCATTCCTGACTCATGGCCCTGTCTGACAGTTTTCACACTCTGACACCAGGACACAGCCAATACTGCCACAGCCAAGTGGCCACAAAATCCTCAGAGTGTGAGGTCAGTGTAATGGCTGAAATATCATCCTGTCTTACTTTATAGCAGTGAGTCATACAGGAAGAGGCCGCTGAACCCCAAATCACTGCAAACTGCAGAAATATTTTAGACTCTGCATAGCTGTGACAAGGTGAAAGTGCTGTAGTGCAGAGAAAAAGTAATTAGGGACTTCAATAGGTGACAGGTTGTTTTAGCATTACCCCGCTTTGAAAAGGGTGGCTGTCATCTTAGCAGGTTAAAAAGCAAAAAGGAATTCTCTTAACAGCTGTCAAAGAGAAAAGGAAGGCTGTAAAAAGGATTCATTATTGTAGGAGCAATTGAAGACACTGAGGTGTTATCACAACCTTTTACTGCTCCTCTCTACATATACTCAGCAATGCAGACACCTTTGACTTTTTTAGTTTAGAGTTGCTTTAACCTTTAGACTACAATGCCAATTTCACCAAAATTGGGACAGTGTATGAAATGTAAACTCTCATAAACCTGCGTTTCATTTACACAGAATGTAGAAAACATACTGAAAAAAGACTTTTAAAGAAAGTATGAGGTCATTTTGAGTTTGAATGGAGCAACGTGTCTAAGGGCCACCATGTAGCATTCTCTCTTTTATTAACAGTACATAAACATCTGGGAACCGAGGACAGCAGCTGCTGGACTTTTGAAATTTTGCTCTGTCCTGATTTCTAGCTGCTCCACAGTCCTGGGTCACATTTTAACTTATTTTGCATTTCGCAATTCTCAAATTGTTTTCAATCTGAAACCTCTGGACTGCAGGCAGTTCAGCACCACTGCCTGCAGTCTCAGTGGCTCTTCTACTATAATGACATGCTGTTGTAAGTGATGCAGTATGCAGTTCAGCATTGTGTTGCTGAAATATACAAGGCCTTCTCTGAAAAAAGGGTCATCTCAGTGAGAGCATGTTTCTCTAAAACCCCATGTATACCTATCAGCATTGATGATAGCTTTTCAGAAGTGCAAGCCCACAGATTCCTCCAGATTCTTTGAATCTTTTGATTATAATAAGCACTGTACATGATGATATATTCACAAGAGATACTGAAGTCTTCACAATGTTGTGCTAACGAACATTATTCTGAAACTGTTCCATGATTTGTAGATGCAGGTTTTTGCTGATTTTTAGATGTGTTGATGAGCAAATATTTTTTTTCTTGAAACAGCACAATATTTCAGCTTAAACACGTTGATATGTCCACTTCCATAATTTTCCATTCAAATGGACGCTCTGCACACTCTGGTCATATATCACTGTAGGAGTGCAGTGGTGTTTATTTATCTATAACACAAAACAGGCTGTCTGGCGTTACCATCAGCTTGCGTTGCTGTTACCAAGCTGGCAGTTGGCTGTTACTCTGAGCTCATTTGCATCAGCCAGTAAAACTTGAGTAAGCACAACAACTAAGAATAGCAGCGATAAGCAATGCACAACATAAAATGTGAAGACTGTTAACTGACAAAAACCAGCAACAAAAAAACAAATTAGCCAGATTATTTCAGTCCCGTATCTCAAATCGGCAAAACGTTGCAGTAACACTCTGCAGCTAGCATGCTCAGCATGCCCACGTTCTCTATTAAAAGCTAGCTCAAGCTATCTGTTTACTTTTATAACATTAAAAATGTTGCAGCTAAAACAAGCATAAAACATGGTACTGCAACTGAGATACAGCTTAGCATGAATAATAGGTGGTGCTTGTGCACTGCTCTCACCTGAAACACCTGAAAGTAACGTCTGGGCTGCTCAGTCATAAGTGATCCACGCTCCTACTGCCATCTAAAATTCAGTACTGCCTTGCCATTACATTCATGTGAGAACAGGTGAGTTTTTCCACTGTGTGCAGTGATGCAAAGCACTTTAAATAACAAAAACAAGTATTAACAATAATAATATTAATTATGTAGGGAGCACTGAGTAATGCAAACCAACTGACAGAGATCTCTGCAACTTATAATAACCTTCAAAATATCCAGGTCAGCACACACACAAACCTTTAATTAGCTTCAGAAAAGTAAGGTATAGTCAGTTTGGTGTTCATTAAATGAATATGCACACTATTTCTTAACGGTCTGAGTCTAAATGACTCAGTGTTTAATTGAGCAAATGTGTACATCACTGACTAAGGTAGCAAAGACAACAAAAAACAAGTTATGCCACAAGCAATTTATTTTGGATTGTACGCTCCAAGGCGCGCACACACACACACAATCCACAGAGTTGGAGTGTTGTTTCTCAGGTCCTACTGGGGAAGATGAGCTTTTATCCCTCTGTTAGTGAAGCAAATGTAGCAGATAATAGAGTTTCCAGAGAAAGACGGCAAGAAGCAAAAACTAGTCAGTCGAGCGACGACGCTGGATTCTTATTCCGTCTAGAAGAATCAGAATATATATGGCTGACAACTCACAAAAACAAACAACTTTAGGGTTCACTGTAATCATTTCGAGGTCGGGTTCTCGTGTTCTGAGCTCATCCTATAGAAGCAGAGATCTAATGGGGCAGAGATTTCGGGAATGGACATTATGGAGAGCTACAGTGTTTCTTTTTTCTTAGGCCGTCTTTCATTTCAAATAAGTCAGATTTCTGCAGAGCCAATGTGAAAGACTGAGAACACAGATTAATAGGCGTCCATATCCTTTTTTTGTTTAGTCTGCCTTAGTTAGGCTTATGTGAGGGCTTAAGGCTGTGCCATTTGTACTTGAAGAAAGAAAAATGCGATCATAAGAATGCATGAAATACAGACTCCACACCCCGGACTCACTTCCCCCTTAAGTGATTTAAAAAGGTCTGCTGCTGCGGTCAGCTGCTCTACTAACTACAAAATAACTGATCAATCAAAGATCGGTGCCTGGCCCAAAACAACACCTGTGCCCATCAAACACAGAGACAGAAACACTGCCGCAAAAATGGTACCAAATGTGGATTAGGATGACACAGCTGCACACTGAGACAGAAATCGTTACTCTTCATCAGCATGTTAAACAGGAATTACGGTGTTTCCTAGACAACTAGTTTGTGATTGTGGCGGGTAGCAGGGACGGGGGGAGTGTGCATGTGCATATGTGCGCCTGAAAAAAGGTACAACAACATTTCCTTAAATAAATTAATAACAATTTATAATTGTGACAATAACTAACAATAAAGTATTCAGCTGCCTCTCCAGTCAGTTCCTCATCTTGTAATCTAGCCAGCCAAAACTTTCTCAAAATATCATTAGAATATAATTATATTATACTAATTACAATAATAATACGCAGTGTTGTCTGATGTCTCCTGCATCTTTCCAATCCATGCAGTTTCCTTTGTTGTTACTGATCTGAGGTTAACAGACATACAAAGGCCACATTAGGAAGTTGGAGGTGTGGCAGTTGGAGAATCTTTAGGTTTGGACTTTAATTTTCTGCACTTTGTTTGGGCTTTTTTTTTTGCTGAGTGGCTCCTAGACATTGTGGCTGTGTCACAGAGGTGATGCACCAAAAAATATTTTGTGATTTGTTTAGTTGCCAGCTGATTAATGCACTCCTTAAAAGTCTGCAGGGGAGACACCCACTTTTCAGGAAACCCTTGCCACTTACTCTCCAAGCTGTAACCAGTACCGAACAATGTTCACCTTCACAGTTGCGACTGAGTTCCAATCGACACATTTCAAAACCTGTAACTTCTACTTTGAAGTGGAACAGTCTGGGTTTGTGGTTTGCATCATCGTTTCACTGCAGTTTGCAGTTTCCATCTTAGTTTCCAGAGAGATGGAGATAAGTCAGCATCTTCCATGCAAACTACTGGTTACTGTGGTGACCTGCTAGTAACCAAAGCAATTGCAAGGACGATTTCACCAATTTCACACTAGTGACTGCCAGCAACCTGCAGGAACCACTCACTAACTTGTAGTGGGATATACTTTTTATCTAGCAACCGCTGGTTACCAGGGAGTCACTTAACCAAACAACCAAATAATTTTCCTCAACGTGCTAAACCCCCATGGAGAATGTCATTCGCAAGCAAAGACAATGCTCTTTCTAAATTTTCAAGTCAGATCAATCAGTGAATCCTGAATCCAAGATTACCAGTTTCCAGAGGGACATAATAAATCCTTAACAACCTAAGAAAGGATCCTATTCAATGAGAAATCAGCATCACCTCCTAATGTACTAATATGAGTATGCTTTAATGCCTAAATGCTGCTGTTTCCCTCTAGTGTACAGCCCAGAAAGTCAGCTCTGTAGCTCTTAGCTAAAAGATCAGTTGGTGTGGCAACATGCTGTTGTTCTGCATGATGACGTCTTCGACATTCCATTCACGTCAACACACAGTGCAAACGCACACGCAGACAGACACGCAAACATGTCGGCTTCAACCACAGACCTATTAGGTCTATCACACACTGACAATCTTACCCTTACAGACACTCACACGCTGACACGAAAATGACAGAAGAGAAAAAGGAGAAGAAAAATGAAGAGGCTCCATATAGAAAAGACTGGAGCGGATGACTCAATCTGGATTCACACTTCTCAGAGAGAAGACAACAGACAGAGAGAAGGAGAACCACGGGGAGAGAAAAGGTGATAAAGATGGGAGGATGGAGAGAGATGTGAGATGTCAGGCAGATAAGAAGAGCTTGTAGAAAATTGTCCCAACAGCCATTCAAGAGAGAAAGACGTGTTTCTTATTGAGTCTGAAGGGGCCTTAATGCATGTTCATTCCAGCTGTCAGACTGATAGTAAACACTAAGTAAATGCAGGGGACACTCAGTGTGTGTGTGTGTGTGTGTGTGTGTGTGTGTGTGTGTGTGTGTGTGTGTGTGTGTGTGTGTGTGTGTGTGTGTGTGTTTTCCCAGCATGATGGCATGATCTATCTGACTGGATAAACTGTTAAACCATGCAAGAGTCCACAGTACCTTTTTTTCCCAAATTCACAGCACTACGGGAGACTGATGTATGACTGAAGCGCTACACTCCAAGTTTCTCAGAGTGAGATCAGATGGCAGTAAGAAACTGTACTCCCAAGAAAACCAACAGGGTTAGCTGTTTGAGCAAGTGCCCTGAAATAAGCTTTTCTTATTTGACAAAGCCTTCCTGTAGCAGTAGTGACAGTGATGGGATTAGTTACAAGTCAGTTTTAGTGTTTGGGTCAACATTACACTGAGAGAATTATTCTTTAGTGCATATCAACCAAACTCTTTTTTTTTTTGGGGGGGGGGTTCAACCTCGACTGAGAACATTAACCTCAGCTTCTGTTTAATGACAGTGATTCATCTTTTCTGAAGTATAATCTAGATCAGAATATCAGAATGTGACACAGCAGGCCAAATCCTGAAAAGGTATCCATCCATGTTTGTTATTTTTTTTAAATAATTTGCCTGAGTTTGCATTTAACCGATGCGTGAAGCTATACATTTTTATGTCTAAAAATGTATAGCGTTTTCTTTGTCAGTATTTATTACACGGCGTGCTGCAGGGAAAAGCCTGTTCTAACGTTAGAGTCTAAGGTTTATTTTTTAGCACCTGATGGCTCTTTTTTGCTTCTCATCTGTCAATACTTTGGATACTATTTCACGTGATTCAGTTTATTTTGAAAAGTCTCAACAGGATCTTGAGCTTTATTGTGAAAGGTTTATGTGGAAAATAAACAAGCGGACACATGATGGTTTTACCGTCGTTGTTGCTAACATCAACGCATAAAAACAGGCGCTTGGCCGTCCGTAGTGTGGTTATATTAAATATAAGAGAAAGAGAGAACTTTAAGAAATGAATATAGCCTCTACAGTGACCATCAAAACAGTGAAAAAATATTGCTGTAAACAGTTTAAAAGATCGTAAACAAACGATAACATAAAATGAAACGATAGATGTTTTTATATCGTCATCCGATATATATCGTTATATCGCTCTATGTCAGAGTAGTTGTTTTATGCAACTAAACTGGTGTACACCTCAGATTTACCACTAGTCAAGTTAGAAGTGTCTGATGTTGCCCCAAACAGGATGGCGCTGTCACCGTTCTGGGTCATTTGTGTGTGTTTTGATAATATTTTGTATTATGGTTTATGTTCAGGTTCATTTATAGTCATAGTTATTCTATTTTGGAGTTTCTTACAGACCCTGTTTAGTTTTTGGATTATTAGGTTGCCCCTTGTGTCTTTGCCCTGTGTCTCTCTGTGTTTATGTGACCGCTGTGTCCCCCGGCCCATCATGTCCCCTCTCGTCTGCTGTTCCTCCACTCCTCTCTCAGTCTTGCATTCTTTCATTTCCTGTTTTATTGTGAAGGTCATATGTTCCATGTTCAGTGCGTTTAGTTTATCATCCCTGGTCTCGTCATGTCTAACTTGTGTCAACTGTGTTCCCCATGTGTTTTCTGTTCCCTCATCATTGTACTGTGTATTTAATCCTCTGCCTCCCTCCGTTCAGTGTTGCGTTCTCCCTCACAGTTGTGTGTTTCCCCGTGTTCTTCCCCATGTTTTTGTTATTATTTTCCATTCTCAGCAAATAAAGCTGTGTTTTGAGTTCATGTTCCGCCTATGAGTCTGCGTTTGGGTCGTACACTGCCTGCTGCGCACAGCCTATTCGTGACAGGTGCTGCTATGCAAGGCAAAATGCCCAGATTTCGTACTCTATGTATCCAATGCTGAAATCAGCTACAGCTGCCTGTACCAGCACACCTCAGTCAAAGCAGCCATGCCAATGGAAGAATAATAATAGAAGAATTTTTATTGCAATAGAATAATATGAAAAACATTAATTCACCCAATATTAAAACCAATAGTCATTTTGTCCTGCTCTGTAAACATGCTTTTCAGTGTTGTTTAGTTGGGCGTCTCTATGGAGACTGACTAGCTTTGGGAGACAGCCTCCAGTGGTCATTCAAGAAACTGCAGTTTTTTAGTTTTCAGGTTAGTGAAACTTTTTCACCCTTCGTGGCTGCCGATTGTTTTCCCAAAAAACAGATTTATTTATTCATTTACATTTACATATAAATGTTTTTTTCTAATTCTCTTTTGTGTTTTGATCGCTCTCTTGCTTCACTTAAATAAAGGCAGAGGAACCTTCAGTGCCTGCATTGACCATATCATATGGGGATGCTGTTTATCGTGCCACTGCAATACTTTATTTGAATTCACACAGTTCTTCGATGGAGTCCAAATATTTTTCTTCACAGACACTCAAGAGACTACACACAAGGAACAAAACAAGGGTGAATACACAGTCATTATGATGAGGCTCATGCGGGCTGGCTTTAACCAAACAGATCCCAGAGGGGACAATGTGTTGGTGTCCCAGCGACTGAAAATGATTAGCTGGCAAAAGCTGTAATTGAGTTGGAAAGGAAGCAAAAATGGCAAGCTGGGCTCTCTTACAGTCTTTAGTTTTGTCTGTGTGTGTGTATGTGTGTGTCTGTGTGTGTGCTCAGTGTTTGCAGTGGCAATAACCTTTGTGAGAGTGGAAAAAGTACGATGGACCGTAGCAGCAATAGAGGAACAATCAATCACATACCAGTCCAATACCAGCCTCCCTATGAACTGCACGGTCCAGTGTGTGTGTGTGTGTGTGTGTGTGTGTGTGTGTGTGTGTGTGTGTGTCTTTTCAATAGAGAAAGCAAAGGAAGTGAATAAAAGAAGACAGAGATGTCTGATGAGACATGGACTGCCTTCCTATTGATATGTGAATGAGAAACCCCAACCAGAATGGTCTTTATGGCAGCAGACCAAGTCATCAAAAATGAAATTGAACAATATGTCGCCTTGACAACAGCTGCCCAGCTCACTGCCAAGCCACCATCCGGGATGGAGAATGAGGCTTTCGGCCAATCGAAATAGTCCCTCTGCCAACTGGACCTGACGAAATGGCTGACAGATATATGAGCTGGATCTGTGATTTTATTGAAAATCTAAATATGTACCAGAGTCTTCCACATCCCGCGTGACGCTGATGTGTTTTGATTAGATATTGCTGAAGTGAAGAGAGGGCCATTACACTGTGGAAAACATCCAAACTGATTCAATTCTCATGCAGTCATATGATGAAATGTTAGAGGAGGGGGGAAAAGGCTAATCGTCCTCTATGTGAAAAGTTGACAAGTTATTTGTGCTTTCTGCTGCCCTTTTTGACATAAGCTTCAGAATAACGACATGGTTGTGTTTAAACTTTTCAAGCATATTAGTCGTCCTTCCAATCAGAGTGGTATCTTTTTCCTTGCAGCAGCCTTTTTGCACTTACCTGTATTGCATTCTCTTTTTTTTTCTTTATCAGCTCCTCATCCAGAGCCTCAGATGATATTTCCTGGTTTTATTGTCTCTCAAAGAGAGAAATGAGACAGATGCGCACTTACTCAGTACACATATGGCTGAACGCAGGTGACTGATTGGTCAGATCTGTTTATAAATGCTGCAAATTCTTCCTGAGAAATTACGTGATCGGTGTGAACGGTTGTATTAAAAATAGGTGAGTCCCAAAAATATTTAACGCAAAAATATTCACACAGGCTTCAGGTGTGAAAGGTCTTCAGTCGTACCACTGGGCGGAAGGAAACGTCCATCTACCCATGAAAAAAGGCTAGCATAACAGGATGTAAACATTGATAATGCCCACACACAGACAGCATAAAAGTTGGGTGTAGCTTCTGGGACTGAAAAGTGAAGCCCACATATAAGTGCCTTAAAGAGGCATGATATTTAACGAAGGAAACAAATCTCGTAGTTGCAAAAAGACTTCTTGCCCTGCATAAATCTATCAACCAATAAGCACAGAGTTTCACAGTGAGATCTGTCACTTATTTGTTAGATCTGGTTCCAAAAAACCAAGATGGCAGTGGCAAAAATGCTTAGCTCAAGGGTACAGCCATCTTTTATACTGTCTATAAAAGACAGTAGAAAAGTGTGAGATGTAATGTCAGCTAGCTGCATGCTAGCTCTATTCCTTAAAATGAGCTATGAACTAAAACCATGCACCCAACATTTAAGGTATGAACCCAGACCATGATGTTTGAGAGTCATTACATAGCTAAATCTTAGAAGAACTATTAGTAAGCAGGATTTTCCAGAAAAGTTATTAACCCTGGCACCTTCAAGTGGCATCAGAAATGACTATTTCATCTTGCACTTAGTTAATGTAGTGGTATTAATCCCATTTAATGCAAATTCTGAGGCACAGACGAACGGCGGAGGTGTATTGGCCTTGGTACATCTCCGTCTCTGGAGAGAAACTGAGGGAGAGACAGCCCACAACAGCAGGATTGCAGAGGTTAATGTCTCTTATATAAGGCACAAAATGACTTCTTACAATTATAAAAGGACATGTTGTTTCCTACAAATATAGTCTCATATTTAATCTCCATATCAGGTTATATCATAGCATGGTACGTGCTGCAGTAAGGACAGATTGCTATAGAAACACAGCTCACCTCAACACTGTTCAAATGCTAATTTAGGACTAGGAAAGCCTGGGGAGAAACACAGGGGACAAAACAGCTGTGTGCATGTACCCTTATGAATCATTTTCTCATCTAACCTTTAACCATCATATCTAAAAGATCAGTATTTTATTTATTGCCACAATTGCTGCACATTTTCTGAAGTCTGGATGATTCATTTCTGACTGCTGCACTAATTGTTGTCTATTTCTATAATTGTTGTCTTAAGTATTCCAGTAACTTATAAATATTGGGGATAAATATTGTGGTTTGTGCTCTCTCTTCTCTCTCTGTCTATATGGAAACTGTTGTTTACTTTTGGGCCACATGTCACCAGTGGCTAATATTTCCCCCTTTGTCTGTCTTTATAACCTGATAGTATGTGATGGTGTTTTTGCCTCAAGTGATGAAATATGTTTGTTCTTTTCATGTTTCGATGGAACCACTTTCTTGCGTATTTTGCAACTGGACTTTGTTGGAGGTTCTTGAGGCAGCTCTCTTTTTAGGTACCAAAATTCTCACTGAAAGCTGACATAGGACACTGCCATCTTGTGTTCAAAAAAACAAGCAAGATGAAGAAGATTAAGAATAATATCTCTGAGAAATAACTGTGTGTGTTAAACTATGTTTAACTACCTACTTTGCTAATAAATCACATTAAATTTTAATTTTAATTCATATTTAACTATTAAAAGCTGTTTGCTTTTTTTAGATGTGTGGTCATCAGAGAACAGCTCCTACAAACATGCGGTTTTATAAATTATCAGAATATAAAGTGTTTAAAATTAGCTCAGCCTGAAACATCTGCATAGACCTTAACCACATAGAACAAACTAAACTGAATGGCTGTCCACTATTAAAGGTAGACACTTTCTAAGTTTGGATACAAGAAATAATTCATAGTGGATAACTGTATGGAAAATCATACTTGGTGAACACATTTCAGCCTGTCACTTTTAGGGGTACACCACTGAATCAGATGGATGTCAGCATCAACTGATATTAGCATTGTTGACTGGTATCAGCAAATATCAACAAATACATTTTCTGATATGTCGGACTTTTGCTGAATGTGTTTACATTTAGTTAACTGTTTCAAAACAGTGTGATGAATAACTTGTAATACTCAAGATGTATCTGTTTTCTTGTTTTAGCAAAAGATATAAAAAAAACCCCTCATAATTAAATTATATAAAATATTGGCATTACTGTACCCGGTGGCCAAATTATTGTTTAAAAGATTGTCGCTAACTCAGAATATCACAATATATACCTCCTTAGTCATTTTCCTCATTGATAGGTTCATATAAAAATATTCCAACATTTAAAAAGGTAGAAAAGAAAATCATACATTCCCCTATGAGTCTTCCTTCTCTCACCCCCAACCAGTCAACCAGCAGATGGCCCCGCCCCTCCCTGAGCCTGGTTCTGCTGGAGGTTTCTTCCTGTTAAAAGGGAGTTTTTTCTTCCCACTGTCGCCAAAGTGCTTGCTCACAGGGGGTCGTATGATTGTTGGGTTTTACTCTGTATGTATTATTGTAGAGTCTACCTTACAATATAAAGCGCCTTAAGGCGACTCTTGTTGTGATTTGGTGATATATAAATAAAATGTAATTTAATTAAATTCTTTCAGTTGTGAAATAGTTAGACAGATTTGGAGGGATAAGGGGACTAGTGCAACTGCATTGGTCGTTAGCAGATTGCCATGATCGCCTGGAGCTTGCATGGCAGATACTGACAGATCTGGAAACACTTGCCAGTTACTCTCTACGCGATTGAAAAAGTCTGACCAAAAACAGAGAATATTAAAAGTAAAAATTTTATCTTACAATTCAACCAAAATATTTCAAAAGGCACAACAAAATGGTCCCTACTTCCAGTTTGCATCGCATTATTCACAGTCTTACTGTTGCTTAGAGAGCAGTTGGCAAGTTGTTGCTGACAAGTCAGCATCTGAACAATTTGTTGATGATCAAAGCGATCACGAGAATATTTTCAGTGGACTGCATACTTTTTTGTGATTAATTTCATCCAACAGCAACCAACTGGCAACCACTGAGAGACTTTACATTGTTCACTAGCAACCACTGTTTGACAGGCAGTCACCAACCAGTCTCCAGGCCTGTATGACCCAAAAGACAGTTTATAGTGGTAATTAATTACAAATTAACATAACTAATAACTCACAGATGAAAAAGGGAAAAAACCTTCACATGCAAGACTCATGATTCCACCACCAACGTGGTGGATTGAAGTGGAGATCGTTGATTTCCTGTACACAGAAATTAATCAGCACCTATGAGACCAAGTGCACAAAAAATGTTTTTAGGGACATGAAAATAAAGGTAGAAAGTTTGTGTCCAGATGAGAGACGATCTCATGGCTGACAGACAGAGGAGTCAGACACTTTAACAACTAAGGACAATTTTAGTATCAAGGCTCACATAAACTGCTTATTTTAAAGTGTGGGAGGGAGCCTCTAACAGCGGTGTCCATTAGTAACTGTGGGTGTTCATTAGTTATTCATCAATAATACCTAACTCCTTCACTCAACATTCCTTTGTTTTCCCACAGCCAATGTCATCCATTCAGAAGCAGACAGGAGCTAGGACTGTGCCCCCCACTCCCTTGCCACAGTAATTTTTCAACATCTGCCTCCCTGGCTAATAAAGCACGAGACAGGAATGGACGAATCAATCAGTCAAGAGACGCGCATGCAGCAGCTCATGCCAGCTGCCCTCACAAACACAAAGCACACACTGAGCCAGTGATGCATGAGACAGATGCACAGTACACCTGGCCACAGGCTTACAACAAAATGGAAGTGATACAAGGGGAGAGAATAAAAAAGAGGGAGAAGTGTGGGGGGAGGTGGGGAGGGGGGGTCAGTGCATCTTTTATCCACAGATGTAGGACATGAAAAAAAAGGGGGGGAAAGAGGACACTGGAAAAACAAACAACACATTCAAATGAACAGTCACATACAGGAAATTGTAGTGTAACATGTTCCTGCGAGCTGATATTATTGTACTACACAGAAAGTGGATCAATAGGTCATTCTTTCCGGGGGAAGAGCATGTAACGATAATAATGTGTTTTCCTATCCAGTGATCTGTCACTCAGTCAGCTGTTGTGTGTAACTGTAGCTTCTTTCCACCCACTGTTGGAAATAACAGTGGCGCTTCGGCTGTGTTTAACAATGCTGCAAAGATCAGGTGATCAACCTACCGAATGTTTAGGGAACAGCCTGCTGCTGCTATTATGTAATGAGTACAAGGACATCAAAATAAATGTCCCTGCTATGGATTGCTCTGAAGCGAAGTAACAAACATGGCAGTTTTGCAATCAGCCACAGTACTGTACCTGATACCGTTTTCAACTTGTGAATTTTCTGTCTTTCCACAAGTCATCCTGGCAACATGTGGCCCTGGAGACACCTACTGGACTTTTTTAAGTACTTTGGGTGATGTAAACATAACAATCATGTAAGATGCAGTCACGAAACATTACAAGTGTGTAGTTAAGATCAAAATGAAAGCCATGTTCGAAGATGGTAGACAGATAAAAATACAACTTCAGGATACCCCTAATGCTTTGAACCGGATGCAGGAGCCAATCAGATGTTTTGTAAGGTGGCCTTTGCCGTATTTCACCAGATTAGGATCTGGGGTTATTGGCGTAGGGATGCACCCAGCTATTCTGATGCTCATTCAAAGCTAGCTATTGTAGCCGTGAGCTGATTTATGGAACTGTGCCATTCAATTGAACATGTTTGATGCTTACTTAGCCATCCATTAGTGGTACACCGATTCCCAGAAAAACCAATAAGGACGGATCTTCTTCTACAGGACCAAAGAAGCCAATGGCAAAAGGGCCAACAATTTCTTCAATACACAGCAAATTGTTGAATATCCTATCACAACTAGCGACCGTCGAATGTCAACTCGTAGCAACAACTGGCACTAAGCTAAGTCATACATTTCTAAACTATGAGTGAGCAACTGAATGACTACCAGTGTAACGAATGATTCTGCAACCAAACTGCTAATCTGAACAAAAGTACCGAGCCACCTACACATTACACCGACAGGAGCTGCACACGCATAGAAAACCAAGCCACAAGGCTTCCAGCATACAGTGTTTATGCTAATGTTAGTCCCATGTCGCTCAATGGAGCGGACTTCTAAATACAGTGGGAGAACAAACCTGCAGGTCACACTGAAATCATAAAAATTTAAATGTATGAATTTATTTTACTTCTCTGCATTTAAAAGGAGACAAATACGAGGAATAAAAGTAAATCAGTAATTACTAAAAAAGAATAGTTGAGAAAATAAGGAAATTATTGTGAAATGCCAGAGCTTCACAGCATTATTCAAGATATTTTTAACTGTTATATTTTGTGTTTTCCTTTACATACTTAAAGACAATTTAACCATAAATTGATACCCAGTGAGCAAAAACTTGTGTGACAGAAGCTGCAGAAGATGACTTTGCATCTAAATGTTGAGAAATGGTCAAAACATGAAGGATAAAAAGCCTCTTTCCAGCTAAAAATGGTTGAAAAGTGAAAGAACACACTTTCACCTCAACACCTCTAAAAGCCATAGGTTTGGACTGGCCAAAGGCCTGTATTAATAAGTTCACCATGCTTCACACAATGAGACCGAAATATAATTTAAAACTTTAAAACCTTTTTTTAAATATTAAAAATACAGAATGGCTCCCAATTTATTACAAACTGTAATATAAAACTGGTCCTTGTTATCGGCAGTTAGCCTAAGTCAGGGTATGTGTATCCTAGTGGAACTCGAAAAGGATGAATCATTGCAACCCTAACTTTCACTTATGAGATTGTGTCCTTTCTTTTTTCAAAAATCTTTCCACAGTCCTGAAAAACAAATTTAGAAGTAATGGGACATTTTTTTAGAGACCATGACAACATCCATGTACATCTGGGTCTTGGTGGCTAACAGCAGAGATTCTCCAATGGTCATTTTCCCGGCCAATTTGAAGTTCTGTTTTTCGTGATCTGCTGATATCGATTTTCTATAACTAAAAGCAAATACAAGCAAATTATGTTTAATGCAGCATTTTAATTTTCAAAATAAAAAGTGATTAATCTTTACAACTTCTCCCAAACTCCAGCGACTTATGGGATCTTTTCTCACTACTCTGCTCTGCTAATGTATGTTTCTGTACGCCCACCTTTACCCAAAACATCCTACCTTACCAAACAAAAGCTCCCGCAGCGTTTATATGACAGAAGAAAAGTCAGCTACTTACATTATTTTTCAGCGTGTTTATAACTTTACCACTTCGCCCCTTTTGTACTTGTCTCCATGATTTTCCTCACACCTGTTGATCCCACACTGCTGGTTTGAATCTGTGCTTTGGATAGCTTTAGCTTTAGCAATTTTGCCTTTGTTGGCTTATTAAAATGTCCATGTTCGCCAGGACGATGGTGATTTAAGTTTTGTATTAGGTTTGTGGTTCTGGACAGTTTACTTTGGAAAACTTTATAACTCCAGTTACAATAAAACTTTTACACTAATATTATGTTGGCATTTGGCTGTGAGTGTTAGCACAACTATTTACCTGTGCAGCTGTACGTGTGTTGCACATGAATGAAACAAAATGGCTCATAATGGGACACAGATGAGCCTGACTGGCTAGTCACCAGTCCTGGCCAACCACGCTGGAAACTGGACGATCCCAGCCCCTGGCCAGTCAATCGGTGCATTAAAAAAACTCAAATCTTAAACTTAAACACAAAAACAGAGCAGTGAAAGTGTACCGTGTGGGTCTGAGACCTGTCGTGCACTAAGGACCGGCTGCTCCTCAGTTAAAGGCCAGCAGCCAAAGGACTGCAAAGCCAAAATTATTTGTCACTGCCACAACCATACCATCACAGATGTGCTTGTGTCTTGTTATTTTTATGTAATAAAAATTTTTTTTATTATCTCAAACACCATAAATTATGTGCAGACTTATCATAGAAATAGAAATACAGATAGAAACACACGGTGCAATACTTTGATGCATGTGATTTGACTGTTTGAAGCCCAGGAGGCCACCAGTGATGTGAACAAGCACTCACTCACTCACACACACACACACACACACACACACAC
>NW_005187557.1:1024824-1030997 GCF_000239375.1 Pundamilia nyererei
CACACACACACACACACACACACACACACACACACACACTCATTTAAAGCTGGTCTTATTGATTGTCCTGGTATCATCCAGAGGACTGAATTATGTAGATAAAACTAAACTACCAGCTCAGCCTGCTTTGATCACCCATATCTGCCTCACTCTGCACTCTCACAGGTCAGCAACAAATGACTCATGGATACAGTTTTCTCTCGCAAACACACAAACACTGACTCCTGATATTCATCAGTTACATTTAGCGCAACCATCCACTCAGGGGGCAGTCAGAGCCTCCATGTATTTGCTAAAAACAGCAGGATATGCAACTACCATGCTTATATCAAGCCATTAACAGAACACAGTCAGAGTCCAGTTTCAGTCTTGAAACACGGAGTGAGCTTTATTTTGTTCAGCCACTTATTGCTCCTAAAGCATGAAGGGCATCCTAGCTCTGACTTCCCAAAGCTGCATTTTCAGGTAAAGGCAGAAGAAAACAGCATATTCTTTAAAAATGACTCACCCAATGTAACAAACGCCAGGGTGATAATGACTGCTGTCATCACCAGAGTGCCTCTTTTGTTTTGAACAGGGAAACGTGGACCCAAGTTCAATTGCCTCAACAGCCCCAAGTGTCCTTGAGCAAAACACTTGAAGCTCTATTTGCTCAACAAATACAGTCCAGTCTACCTAAAACACCGACTTTGATTCATTTGCAGTGACAAATTATCACAGTGATACAAACAGGGGAGAGAGTTAAGTTCATCCTTTCTGGATAATAGCCAACAGCAAAATAGTGTCCATGACTTCTTGTTTTAATCTCTTTTGTAGAAATTAAAGGCAGATTTGACACATTTTCACTACCACCTGTGCACGTTAATATGACGATGAAAACAGAGTATTTACAAATATGCCAAATAAATGTCCTCCACTTACCCTGTAACGCGTGGAAGAAGATTAAGCTCCTTTCAGCCAGAAAACAAAAGCCTCTCTTTTTCTTTCCAGCTATTCTCGCGGCGGTGTTTTGCTCCAAAACAGTTGTTCCCTTATGTAAAATAACCTTCGCGTTAACTCACCTCTCTCTCTGGAAGCAGATGAATGAACCGCTGCGTCTCCCTTGCCAACACATTTGCATAAAGCCCGCCTCTCCGACCCGGAGATTGGCTAGGTTTCCGTTTAAAGGTGGACCCCTTTTAAGTGATTCGACGGAGCCGCACGTCAATAAAACAAAGAGCGCACAACAAGCGCACGCGCCTGTGCCCTCGCGTCCTGTCTCTGTAGCACCGCGTGCGCAGCAGAGAGAGAGAGAGAGAGAGAGAGCCCAGTAGTGAAAAACTGTAAAAAAAAACAACACATCTCCAGCGAAAACAGAAATACACACGACACATGTTCGTTGTCCTGTGTAATTTTCTGGTACTTCTCGCTCAAATTCGCCATATTTTATTTTATTATTTGTAAACTTTGTCCTTTAGCTCCTATAACATGGTGGATATTTACTTATCGGAACAGACAGGGAACCTGGGCCCATAAGGTCACAAAGAATTAGACACCAGACAAAATAGCAAAACTACAGAACTCTTAACTGTAACACTCATGACAGGCACCTTGAATGAGATCTGTCACCATGGAAATTGTTTCGTTGTTAAAGAACGTTACATGTGGTTTTCAGGACTTCCATGTGGCTGGTGATTGATGGTGGTGACAATGGTGTAAGGGTCAAAAGTTATTTGTACACTTCTCATCCTTATTTGTTGCAATCTTGGCTCAGCCAGGAGGAAACATAGCCTATACCATGTCAGAATAGACTTTATAAAAGTCAGATGTCGTTTGTGGGACTGTGAAGTGAAGATAACATGGAATTGTCTTAACCTGCTTTCTTTTTAATGACCAGCAGGGGGCAACACTTCTGTTTGCAGAAAGATATGAATAGAAATCGATAAGAAAATAGCTTTTGGCTCACTTGCTCTGTGATCCTAGTAAACATGATTTATAGACCCAATCATTATTGTAAAGCCATAATGAACATAAAAGTTTATTTTGTAAATTGTAATCATTAATACAGAATATTATGAAGGGTGGGCTCATTGATTTACAGCTATAGTTACAGTCCCGTTGAGTATGTCACGTCTTTAAATTCAGGCTCATCACACCCAGTTTCAAAACACCAAGATGGTGACTGTAAAAACAATCAGCTCAAAGTTTCCTACCAGAGGTTCAGTATCCAATAATTAAGGTCACAGTGGCTAGGCCTATTACATACGTAGTTTACGGTTGTCAGCTATGATGGAAATGCTAGCGCTAACTAGCAAGCAAACAGTGTCAGATTTTATCTCTTTAATTGAGTTTAAAATGTGTTGCAGTATTACACAGTGTATATACTAGTGCTGTCAGCATTAATCTCATTAAAATGACGTTAACGTCATAACTGCATTAACGCGGCAAATCCGTTAGCAGGTTAGCATGGATTGCCCCGTGCCCGCTAACCGCGCTAACGTATTGATGCAGGCCCACGCACGGTTATTGGTATTAAAGCCATTTTAACGAGATTAACGCTGACAGCACTAGTATATTCATTTTACATTTTATTAATACATTTTTAGTTTATATATTGTAATATATGGAACTATACTAACAATTATTCTTGGCTAAATTCCCGCAAAGCATAAATGGCAACACACTGCACTGTCCAGTTAGAACACCTGCAAATGGAAAATTAGCTCATCTATAAGCAGCTCCTGTGGAAACCAGCTGATGACGGCACCTCTTCATAATTTTTATTCAATCTATATACAAGACAGTCATGGGTCATGGGTGAGAGTCTTTAAGCTTCTTATTGTTATTGCAACCCTGTCACTGTACACTAATGCCTCAAATCTTGTCCCAGATAGTTACATAATAGTTAACACATGTATTGATTTCTATCATGCCAATACTCTAATGCAGTGTTGTTGTTACAAAGAGAATCCAGACCGAGTGCTTGATTAGAAATCAATGTCAGTGAGCAAAACAGAACTTGTATTAACAGGTAACCTTTTTATTATTTTCCTAATACATGAAAATACATTTAATATTGTAGGTGAAAAAACAAATTCTAACAAATAAAATGTCACAGCGTGATTAGCCAAGGTGAGCCACAGCCTCTCATTTGAGAATAACATAACCTTCAGCACAAGGTTAACCTCCATATCTCTGCAGGAGCACTGCAACACACACTTCTTCTTTTCTGTGGCGTGATTGTTGTGTGTCCTTCACTACAAGGTAAGTTCTGAAAAACTGTGAAAAAGAACAGGACAAAACAACGTGTTTAGACTTAATTGTGAAATGTTGAACTCCTGGAAAATCTAATTGCATTGCATTGATACCGCTGCATTAATCGTATTAATGCAATCATATAATTGTATAAGTGTTATGCTAAACTGTGCTCATCCATGGCTGTTCAGGTTTCTCATGTGAGATTGAGCAGAAAGAAAGATCTTTTTATCTCTTTCTTGCAGATTTAAATAGAGGATGATGCTGGATTTCAGTGTTAAAGTATAATACCATAATATATAAAAATAGGAGCCTAAAGCTTACAGTAGATTATGCTCTGAATGTTAGAGGTGATATTGGTAAGCATTTGTTCATGATTAATTATTATACTTAATTAATAATTGACAGTCATCTGACAACCAGAAAAAAACATGTAGCACCCAACCAGCTGCCAAGTGGTTCTAAGAGGGCAGAATCAGAAAATTGCAAACACTTTGCTAACTGTGAGCTGAGCGGTAGTAAAACTTCAAAAAGTGTGGCGCAAACAGGAAATAGAGAACGTTTCACCTTCAGACCAGTCTTCAGGCCTATGTGACTGGAGATTTTGCAGTTGATTTCACAGTCATTAACCTCCTGCAACCACTCCTCCCCAACACAATATACATTTCATTTCCTTGCAAATAGTGGTTACCAGACAGTCACTGAGTGTTCTCTAGGTCTGTGTGGCTGCGACCTTATTAACTTGACCTACAGCATCACATGTCCAAAATTCCTGTCAAGTTAATGGTGGTTAGTAGTCACATGAAGGGGGTCATTGTTTTGTTTTTTGTTGCCAAAAGTGACTATATTTTAGGTAGACATAATCCTTGATTAGCTTTTACAAGTAAAGTATATAATCCCATGAAAAATGTTTCAGAAGGCACTAGCACCACACAGTCGAGGAGTCCAAATTAGTCACTACCGCCAAGTCCTTAACTTTACCCCCTTATTACCATTACCCAAGCACATCAATTTTTTTTTTAAATCACCAACCATACAGTTTTGATGGTACAGTACAAGGCCATGATTTATACAAAGTTGTCTTTTATAGTATAAAACATTTAGAGCTTTAGAGCTTCCAGATTATAAAATAAAGCCAAATGCATGAGTGCCTTAAACCTGCATTCTGTCTGAAGGCCAACCAAAGGTAACAGCTACAGTTACAAAAAGAGTTCTGGTGGAAAACAGCTTTCTGACTTGACTTGTCAGAACTTGTTGAGTTTATGGGCTCAGTCACCAATTTTGAATCATATTCAATTCAATTCAATTCAATTCAATTCAATTCAATTCAATTTTATTTATATAGCGCCAAATCACAACAAAAGTCGCCTCAAGGCGCTTCATAGATACAGAGAAAAACCCAACAATCATATGACCCCTATGAGCAAGCACTTTGGTGACAGTGGGAAGGAAAAACTCCCTTTTAACAGGAAGAAACCTCCAGCAGAACCAGGCTCAGGGAGGGGCGTCTATTGCAGCATAACTAGGATTCAGGGTCACCTGGTCCAGCCCTAACTATATGCTTTAGCAAAAAGGAAAGTTTTAAGCCTAATCTTAAAAGTAGAGATAGTGTCTGTCTCCCGAATCCAAACTGGAAGCTGGTTCCACAGAAGAGGGGCCTGAAAACTGAAGCCTTTCCCTCCCATTCTACTTTTAAATACTCTAGGAACAACAAGTAGGCCTGCAGAGCAAGAGCGAAGTGCTCTAATAGGGTGATATGGTACTATAAGGTCATTGAGATAAGATGGGGCCTGATTATTTAAGACCTTGTATGTGAGGAGCAGGATTTTGAATTCAATTCTGGATTTAACAGGAAGCCAATGAAGGGAAGCCAAAACAGGAGAAATCTGCTCTCTCTTTCTAGTCCCTGTCAGGACTCTTGCTGCAGCATTTTGGATTAACTGAAGGCTTTTGAATTAAACTGTAAGTTTGGTTTGTAAACCTCCTTCATACCACATTTCAAAGTGGAGGATTATTTCATGCTAATTGCCTGTGAACTCGTCAGTCACCCGTCTTTAACCATTTAGTGTGCAGTTTAAAAGCCTACAGCAGAAACGTTCATCCCAAGGCTTGAAAACGAGATGTTACAAAAAGACTTTTGCCCTTGGTCATTTTTAGGAACCTGATCCAGGATCTGCAGTTTTTACACTCCTGCATTCACAACAGCACTAAGACTAACCTCAAAGATAGGAAGTGTAAGTACGAAAGTCCACATTGGCTTGCCTGAAACACCAACCAATCAGCTTCATTGTGTTCAGAGACCAGGCTTCATAATCAAGTACCATTAAACTTAACTTGTTGGCACTTGGCTGTAGCTTTATTGTTAATGTACCAGCAGGAGAGTGATATTCCTTTTTTCAGCTCTCAGCAAGAAGGCACACATTCCCCAAAATGTCCCCCAGCACTGACCTCAACGCTAAGTCTCAGGTCCTTCAATCATTTTTCACTAAGTATTTTAACAAAATCCCATCCTTATTTTTCCAATTCGTCTTTCTGTCTTCCTCTTTCTTCTCCTCCCTGTAATTCAAGTATGTATTATTGAAACCACATTAATTGATATGAAATGAATCTCTTGCCCTCTAATTGAAATATGCTTAATTGAAAATGGCATGAATTTAGTATGAACCTCCCTCCCTCCCCTCTTACCTCTATGAATATTCATGAGTGAACACATCCATCAGCAACAGAGAGTTGCCATGGGAGACAACCCATCCAGCCTGTCCTCAGCCTCTCATCCCTCTCTGCTCCCTTTCATCTCTCCTGTCCTCTGTCACCACTGATCTCCTCACTTTGGCACCGTTCAGTGTTTGCTCAATTCCTTCTTTCCCCGTTTATTCTGTTGACACTTCAGAAATAAAGTCATTTTAACTATGACAAAATTTTATATATGTATATATATA
>NW_005187557.1:1031017-1040161 GCF_000239375.1 Pundamilia nyererei
TATATATAGAGAGAGAGAGAGAGAGAGAGAGAGAGAGAGAGAGAGAGAGAGAGAGAGAACAGTGTGCTATTATAATAATAATCAAAGACCTGAAAGATATATTACATGTAAATAACCGCAGGTAGCTGTGATACAGGCCCCTCACTAATTCACCAAGAACTGATGGATTCAAAATCATGCTAACTGATGGGCAAGTTTGAGGTTGTCTGTGTGTGAGGTGAAGAAATGTCCTGTAAACTGTCTAATTGACCTTTCCACACTCCACAAAGGACGCCCCCCACCCCATGCACCTCCTGCCTGCCATTCCCTCCCTTCTCCTTTTCCCTGCTCTTGTCTTCTGTCATTCAATCACTCATTGTTTTGTGAGGAGAATCACAACTGGAGGTCTTGTACTTTAGAAATAATTTTCCATCCGTCTTTTTCAGCTTAGGCATTATCCCTATCCCAGCTGTCATAGAGCAAGATGGAGGGTACAGCAGGTCACCAATGTGTTGCAGGGATAACACATAGAAACGGATAACCATTCACAATTAGGGCCAATTTGGAATCACAAATTAAGCTAACCCTATGCATGTCTTTAGACTGTGGGAAGAAGTCAGAGTAGCTGAAGAACGTGCAAGCTCCTCACAGAAAGGGGCCAGTCTGGATTCAAACCCAGAACCTACCTGCTGTGAGGTGACACGACTAACCACCACAACACTGTGCTGCCCTACACTAAATTATGTTTGAAGTCTTTATAGTTTATTAAAGCTTCTGAAGCGCTCATCAAATGATGAGTGACTGAAGATGTTTGTCGCTGAAAAACAAAAGTACATCCAGCCATCTTTGCAAAGAAAACATTCGAGTTTTAGTCGATCAGAGGGATGAAATTTTCCACCAGCTTTGATTTCTTTTAGGGTTAAGTATTAAGTCAGGGTTTAGAATATGAGTTTGTGGTGGTTAAACTTGGGGAATTCATGTCAATCTGTGTCCTCACAAAGATAAAACTAATATTTTGGTTACTATCTATCCCCTACACATGGTGGGTAGTTGTAAGACTGCACACCTTTGGAGCAGGAGACGCAAGTTCAATACATGCCCGGCAGCAGTATCCAGTAAGGATCCTGGATAAACCCCCATGCTAAAACCAAGCCCTGAGATGGTGCAGCCACGTCTGCAGCCTCGGACACAAGCATTTCACTGCATGTTGTTCTCTGTATGATTGTGTATGTGACGAATAAAGACAGCAGTCTTTCTTTTGTATTCAAAAATGTAAAAAAGCTATAGAAAGCATGTCTTTGTAATAAAGTGTGGCTCACTGATATACTTTAATTTTTCTTTTATTAATACTTTTATTCAGAGAGGTTTGGTAAACACATGGAGTGATTTGATCAAGCAGTAAGAACTTTTTAAATTTCTTGAAACTAACCCAAACACACAGATTCGTCCCAAGTACCAAAAAATTACACTCTTCCAAATACAGACATGAGGTTAGCTCCAAAAGCAACGTTTTTAGTTTAATAGCTAATTTAAGTTAATGGACCAGATTCTTTAAAGCACACAGACTGAAACTTTTAACTTATTAAGGCTTAAAATTCACAGTGTGACAGCTTCGATGGACAAACTGATACCAACAGACGTGTCAATAGCTGGCTGGTGTCTGCCACTTCCAAATGCTGTGCAGTGTTTGTCCTGGCAGGCTATCTAAGAAGTCCGAGCTCCAGTCTTGTTAAATAAAATTCGATCATTTTCGTTGAAAGTCCTTTATTGCTAAATTAGTGCCTGTGTCTGTGAGATGCTCCTATAGAGTTGATGAATGCAACTTGCTTACTAAGTTTGTGAGCATTAGCTAATAATTTAGCACCCCAGCCTCTCATCCATGGGGGCTCAAAAAGAAACTGTCACGATGGCTGCTTCCATGACAGAGATCAGTGCTCAGGCTGATCTGTGTGATCAAACTGACTCAGAAATCACATCATGCTAACAGCTTGTTGCTGTCTGTCTGTTGTTACATAATAAATTCACTGGAGCTTTTCCTCCCTGGGTCTCAGTCCAGAGAGAATAACGACTAATTTCAATGTCAACTTGCGTCGTCACTGGGGACAGGCCCTGTTGAGGCTATTTCTGCACACTTTCACTTGAATGATGCGTCGCAGCTTTTTACCATATGGAGAGAATCCATGTCAGTTGGCTCAGTCACATTTCAGTCTCAAATACTTGTAAGAGATGTCGCGTCACTGATCTATTCAAGTCTACACTTAACCACTGAGTAACATATGACAAAATAGTAATTGTAGATGACATTATAACTTTGGTTTTTCTGTATAAGATCCATATTTCTTATTCATCCTCTCTCATTGCCTTTCCTTCTTTCCTCCTTCTTCTTTTTAATCCCCTTCTTACAAACTCTCAAGGGTGACAATGAGGGTGTGCGAGAGGGAGATGATGAGTGTCTAGGAGACATAGCAGCTAATTACCAGCACTGATGATTAAACACAGCCTTGAACACTTGGTGTGTGCGAGCGTGTGTATGTGTGTTTCAGTTTTTTATGGACTGACGGGGCAAAGTCATTGTACTTCACACAGCGCTCGACAACTTTTACTGCCACTTTTTCATGATTCAAACCTACCGCTGTGTCTGCAACAGGCTCCACTGAGACGAGAGAAATCAGATTTCTCTCGTCTCCTCTTTAGACGACCCTCGGTTTTTTGCTCCTTGTTCTCCTCCTTCCTTTTTTGTTTTTGCTTCTCCTCTCCCGCCTGTGGCGATGTAAAGAGATTACGGAAAATGTCTTGAGATGGCCTCTCCATCGCAGGTCAACTTCTGCCATTTCATTTGGCTCTTTAGACAGAAACTGTCTGCCGCAGGCAAAATGACTTCAGACCAATAAAAACGCACTCTGTGTGCAGAAATGCACAACATCTACAGAAAAGGGGGTATGTAAATAAAACATTATTATTATTACTACTTATTTTTATTTATTTATCTTAGTTCAGCCTTAACATTCCAGATAGTCAGGAAGTGTGTCGGTAGGGATGGGTACCGGTGTCCGGTGCCATGATGGCACCGGTTCTGACATAAACGGTAGTAACCAGACCGAAAAGCAGCGCACATTTCGGTGCTTTATTTCGGTGCTTTTTTTTCCTGAGCTGTGATACACTTCTAGCCAATCATTTTACGTTTCCGAGGATAGTAGGCGGGCCCAGGTACGTATGTTCTTTTAGAGCAGAGCTACAGATTAAAAATGTCCAAGGCAAAGCGGTCAAAAGTCTGGCTGTACTTCACAGCAAAAGATGCAAACTCAGCAGCCTGCAACAAGTGCTTTAAGCTGATACTGTGATACTGTCAAAGGAGGTAACACCTCAAATCCGATGAAACACCTGGCGACGCATAGCGTTTTTTTAAAAAGCCCAGAAATGCGCCGTATTTGATAGCTTGCTGCGAGACCTCACACCGAGCACATCTACTGCGGGTGGGTTGCCTGTTATGCAACATCCCCCAAAAACACGAAGAGGAGAGTCCTGGCCCCTAGCCCTGCCAGTGTAGCAGAAATGATGACGGATGATGCAGCAGCCGTTCTTCTCTGCGTGAGTAGCTTAATGTTGTTCGTGTGTAATTTACGTTGAGTAGGCTAACCACGTTATTACATTAATGCATGTAAGGTGAACTAGCAAACATCATCATAGCTACATGCGGCTGTCTTCTTGTTTGATGGCAGATACTCCCTTCACCCTGGCCAAAAAGGCTAAAATGACCAAAGAAAAAGTGGGAAACAGCTGAACATGAGAGGTTTTTGGACAAAGTTTGTGTTTTTTCCATTGTTTAAGCACTGCTTCCAGCCAAGAATCATACCATATATGCCCCATAGCTGCAGAAAAGGCTAACATTGTTATCTTTTTACAAAAAACAGCTGAGCATGAGAGGTTTTTGGACCAATTTTGTGTTCTCCATTCTTTAAGCACCGGTTTGAGCACCGGCACCGTTTCAAAAGTACCGATTTGGCACCGGTATCGGATAAAACCTAAACGATACCCATCCCTATGTGTCGGAGTTTTTTTTAAATGAGCTGACTGAGAGGAAAGCTAGAGTTAGATAATGAGACAAATCGTCTCATCGTGGAAGTATATTCATTCAGCCCACAGTAAAACCTGAATGTCTGATCTGCTAATCCAACATATTCCTCTGATGTGCTAAAACCACTGGCTGCATATAAAAGATCGCCATAGTTTCCAGTTATAATAAGCAAAGCTAACGTCTATGTGCTTCTGTAATCTGTGACTGTCCTGATCAGTTTATGGTCTCAATAAAATCTCACAAAGACTGTATAAATGGTGGACATAGCCACCATGACATCACCCACTGATTTGGCACACCACATTACCAAGTCTCAATTTTAGGGTTTTGGCCATCACCATGTTTGCATTTTTACGGGGTGGTGCTAAGTTTTAAGCTAACACTAGCAAGCTTGACTAGGATTGTATAAAGCTGGAATTGCTACTGCCTCTTTTGCAGGTTACAATCACAGAGTGTATATAAAACACGGACAAAGCCACCATAATGGCACCAACTGGTATGCAAAGGACCTAAAGCATCAAGCAAAGTGTTTCTGGCATCACCGTGTTTTTGTTTTGAAACCAGATGAGACAAGCGGTGGGTTAATGTCACAGAGAGGGACGCTGCACGGTCATAGGCTAGTGGCTCAATCACCTAATAAGGCATACCCTGATTTAGTTGTGTTTAAACTCTAATGGGGGCCATAGTGTCAAAAAACAATCATGTATATTCAACAAGACTTGAAATTTTGGCACCAAGGTTAAAAATCATCATACTGTAAAGACCGGATGCCAACCTCCTTCTGACGAGGAAAAATCAGTGATTGCATTACCTTTTTTGCTGTTGGAGACTGATTTCAAGTAGTTGCAGCAGCCAGTTGGTGACCCAGAGGTTGAGCAATTAATTGCCATCCAAATTTATGCAGACAGGTTAAGAACATGCTGCAATCAGTCTGTGCCGAAGAGCACAACTCATCTGTGATGTGTCTCTTTACAACAGGGGCTTGACTGAACCGGCTGCCAGCTGCTTGCATTCAGGTTATATTCCTATATGAAGCAAGGTTGCCAGGTAACTATGTTACATATACTGCAGTCCTGCAGCAATGACATCGCTGTTTGTGGAGGAAATTCTGAATTTTTGTTTCAAATCTGAATACAAGAAGTTAAAGTAATTTCTGTGTAAATAGACAGCAACAGATTTGTGATGTTATCATAGTAAACTGACATATTATCTCAAACAGATTGCATTCAATTGTCAACTTGGCCTCATTCAATCACAGACTGACTCCATCTTGTTGCTGTTTTTGCCATTTTATTGCCATCTTGATGCATCAAAGTTGCTGTGAAGATGGCAGCTGGCTGTGAGTGGTTGCAGACTGGGTCCCAACCCTCGAAATAACCGTTTCAGAGGCAACAAGATTGCAAATTCACTGCAACAGTTTGCAACCACTGTTTTCCCTGAAGTAGGAAAAAAGGCTACCAAGGACATCTTTTGTGTCCCCTGTTGGCAAAGTTATTGCCTGCATGAAAATTAAATGTATCCATGAGTGTATTATAGTAAGATTCCTTAAAAATATGTACTAGCACTGGTCTTAAAGTCCACATTCAGTTCTTTCACTGAAACTTTCATCTTGGCTCTCTTTTTTAACAGAAAGCTAACGACTCTCACCTCTCAAGACCTCTCTCTGTTGTTAATGACTCTGTCTTTAAGCCGACCAATGAATGTACCACCTTGGGCACTCAATCGTTAATCATGAGGGGACAAAAAGGGAGCAGACAGAGAGAGATGAATGAGGGGAGAACGCGTGGCCATGGGGGTGGGTGGGTGATGATTGGACAATGACTCCACTCCAGTGACTTAACATGGAAAGAGGAAAAAGGCATGATCAGAGAAAAAAAAAGAAGGAAGAGAGCAGAAGGTAGTCTGACAGATCCTTAATTAGCTGTGGGATGGAGCAGGGGAGGAAAAAAGAAGAGGGAAGGAGGGAGGAAGTAGCGTTATCACTGATCAGACATGACATTAAAACTACATGCTAAATATTGCGTAGCTAGGTAAGGTGCAGGTTTGCATTATGCCACCTGAAAAGCTCTGACTTGTAGGGGCATGGACTCTACAAGACCTCTGACTGTGTTGTTTGCTTACAGAAGCTTCGTAATGTGAAACTCGGGGGAATCTGGAGGTCAAGTGAGTCACAAGCCGTGAGCACATGCTTTCTGAATCTCAAAATGATAAATAATAAAGTACAAAATGACCTGAAGGTGATCACTGTCCCCATAACCTCTTCAGAAAAGTGTTTAGTGAGCTCACTTTACAAAGAATGCAGGTTTAAGGCACTACTGCATTGGCTTCACCACATCCTATACACTGTCCACGGTTGTATGTGGAAAAAGTTACTAACAGGCAGCTAGCATGAAAATGGTAAATAGAGTGGTACTTAAAAGGAGCATTCATGCACTCCTAGACAGTATTACAGCACTTTATTCTATGCCTTTTAGTACTACTTCAAGCCGATGCACTGGGGACTTTATCTGGTCTTTAAGTCTGATGTCATTAGCCAATTCTGGGCCCAAACTCCGCTGCAGGTCCCTAAATCAAATGATGCCGCACGGCATCACTGAGAGTTAAAAACTGTCTAAATTCTTTCATCTGTAATAAAATGATCAGCGTTCTGCTCTACCAGGTGTAACAATTAAGTTTAACATCCAGGCATCCATGAAAACAGAATTTATGAAATTTAACGGAGTCAGAAGTTAGCAGGGAGTTAGGTCACTAGTTTCCATCTAAATATAATATACCGTGTTCTGACTGAGGGATTTCCGAAACAAATTAAGACGTACAGCTCTGCTATCACTTCCGACATAAATGTAGACAGGAAACTAAACAGCAGTGACGTTTGTAGGGTTACTGAAGTTTGGCTAGCTGGTATATAATGATGTGCTACGTGATCGCTAGCGACATAGCTATATTAGCATAATTAAAACAGTGAATGTGGAGAATGAGCGCTAACCTTTTTCCAGTCAATAAAAGTTAACGTGAGGGTTCCCGAAGGTAAGGAACAAATGCAATCGCATGGCAGGATGCTGTAAACAGACCGAACTTCAGTCGGGAGAACAACTGAGATAATCCATCCACACTACGAGGTTAGTCATTAATATACTGCTGCTGGGCTGTTGTTACATCGTAATGTTTTAAAAACTGAGCTTTAAAATGATTAGCGGTAATAAAGACAGAGAGAGGCCAACAGTGATCACTGACTGTTTTTAGGCCTACTGGTGTTGGCCAGAGGGGCCGATGGCGCGATATGGCAGCCTCGCTTCTGTCAGTCTGCCCCAGGGCAGCTGTGGCTACAACCGTAGCTGCCTCCACCAGTGTGTGAATGTGAGAGTGAATGAATAGTGGCATTGTAAAGCACTTTGGGTGCCTTGAAAAGCGCTATATAAATCCAATCCATTATTATTATAAAAACACAACAGCCTTATTAAACGCAAAGTAGTTTGGGCCCGGAAGCAGGATTCATCACGTCATCACTTAAAGACTGGATAGGTTTTGGTAGTTTGCCCAAGGATTCTTCAGCATAGAGATTTTCCCAGATTGGCTCTGGTAATTGTTTGTCATTATGACGATAAAACTAGCTAATGTCACCGTCCCAAACGTCAGGCACTGACGCAACTCCTACGTAACGTAGTTACAGTTTAGACTTAGCAGGTAAACTTTTATCCTGTTGCTTCAACCACTTGTAGCAGATGGCTGTCCCTCCCTGAGCCTGGTTCTCCCAGAAGCTTCTTCCTATTAAAATTGAGTTTTTCCTTCCCACTGTCGCCAAGTGCTTTCTTAAATTGCCATTATTGGGATTTTCTCTGTAGTATTGTAGGGTCTCTACCTTACAACATAAAGCACCTTGTTGTGACTACTGTTGTGATTTTGCACTATATAAATAAAACATAATTGAACTGCTTGAACAGAGAAGGAGATGAGCCACTGAGAGGTCTGAGGAGAAACACTAACCAGGCCATCCTTAACTCCTGACTCTCTTTTTTTCTTCTGATAACAGATTTGTGTAATGAGTAATATACGCCATGGTGACTTTGACATGCACTATGGACTGGTTCAGATTTACAGTACAGATTTCAAACAGCACTTCACAGTCACTGACACACTATAGGGCATTACAAATTTTCTAAGTTGACTGTTTGAACACAGCCAAAGCAACGTTCACATGAATGCCAGGGTCCAGGTTTCCCATCAGTTAGTCCACTGGGGACAAGGCTGGGATTGGGGCCATCTTCACTGGCAATCACACTGTTGTCAATTATCTGTTTCTAGTGCTTGTTAACGTTATTTACAATTACACTCATGAACTATAAGTAAAAGACGGGCGTAGCTTCCCGGCCCAAGAATTAAACCCAATGCAGGCACCCTGAAACCTGCATATTTTTACGGCTGACATTAACATGGCTGACACTTCTCTGGTAAGTTTATGGGCTCAAGTCATTAGTTTCAAGTCTGTTAGAACACCACGTGAAGATAAATTTTTACTTTATTATAAGAGTCATAAATGAGGATTGACCAGGCTGTGTTCATTGGCTAATAACTCATTCACTAATGAGCATGCAGTGTTCCTCACACATAAAAAATACTTTTTTTTCCTACTATATCAAATGTATATTCTTTTGTTCTGTCATAACCTGTGTTCTTACCTGTTTTTATACCTCAATTTCAAATCTCCTGAATGCATTTATTATTCCCATATGTTCAACTTAGAAAACACTCAGCCTGTTTTTCAAATTGCTTTTCAAGTGTCTCCACTCTCAATTTCCCTCAATTCTCCATCTAGTCAGCTTTGATCGCCACACCTTTCTCTGACTCTTTTGTTGTTTCGTTTTTCCATCTTCTCTCCACATGTTCCCATCTTATTTCCAATCGCTTCATCCCTCTCTATCTCTTTGTGTCAGTGAGACATGGGTGTGTCCAGGGATTGGCAGCTGGCAACCGACCCCATCTCTGTCACCATGGAAACTGGGTCAATTTCTCGGTAGCCATGGCATTGAAGCAGCAGTGTGTGTTTCCCTGCAACAGGTGTGTGTGTGTGTGTGTGTGTGTGTGTGTGTGTG
>NW_005187557.1:1057337-1061125 GCF_000239375.1 Pundamilia nyererei
GCAAGATCTTACATGCAGCTCCAGACCCAGGGTGAACAGCTGTCACCTCCTCACCAAACTTCTTGCTGTTGGTCTTGGGCAGGTCTACAAACTTGTCATCGATGTCCTTTGACAGGACAGCTCTGGTCTTGCCAATGGTGGCGGAGAGGTTAGAATGGAGGACACTGATTTTGTGTACTTTATACACTGAAATAGCTGAGACCAGGAGTATCTGTAACTGACTGACTGAGGTGTGCACCACATTTATAACCACTCATTTCTTCGTGAGTGAGCAAACTTACAAAGGATCAAATAATGATTTCTTCAACCACATATCAAAATCACCCCTCGTCACTGACACATTTTCTAGTAGACAAAGCTTAATTTCTGAGTATATTCCCATCTTTTAACACACATTTCACTGTTGACTCTTTTACAGGAAGAAATCTCATTACTGGGTGCCAATGTGCCTTGAATAGAGAATTATTATATACAGTAGCAGAAGTCACAGGCAGAATGTCACATTTGACAGAGGTTTGTCTCATTTGATTTTCTTCATACTGCACTTTTAAGTGATTGTTGTATGAAAACCAAAAACGACGTGATTTTTAAAGAAGACTTATTTTACCTTCAGTAGCAGTGGCGCTAAACTTGTACAACAGTTGAACAGTTCAAGAGTCTCGGTAGCGGTCGGTCGCCCTCTAGTGGCCACGTGTTCATTGACAGGAGTCAAAGTGAAAGTCTCATTAGTGAGCTCATTGCTCTCAGGTGTGTCTTAGCAAGCAGAACTTTGAGCTGACTGACTGCGTGGATAAAACGCGCCTGAAATGGAAGAAAACACGGCTGGAAAAAAGGATATGTTTGGACTCCAGCTGTTCAGAGATGCTCTGGAATCTTTGCTCAAGCCGCTGCATGGTTGCCTCCATCTAAACGGACGAGAGAAGGAAACTCGTTCTTACACAGATGTTTGCCTGCCCGGGTTGTGCTTTTTACAGGACACGTAGGTCACATGAAACAAACTCACCGCCTCGGTCATGTCTTCAGCGGCTTTGCACTCTGTTTTAGACATGCTGTCTCCAGACACACACAACCCGCTCAGCTGCACTCAAACAAGCCGCACACACGCCTGCCTGGGACTGTCTTGCCGCACCGGCCTGTGACACCCAGGTTAAAAAATCCCAAATGAGTTTCCTTTCTGTGACGCTGGCGGTGACTCCCTTAACTTTGCGGTATACCGAGTTGACACAAACTTCCGCTTGTGACGCTCGTCCCTTCAAAATAAAAGCGTCGCAGGGGATCAACCTTCAAGTCACCACATTTTTTTTTCAGCTACAGACAATTTTATTTCAATATGATTTTTTTTTTCTAGAAGATTTTTTAGGGTGAATAGCTATGGCCTAAATGTACACGGTATATGTAAGTTGCATAATTGGCTCATAATTGCAAGGTTTGACTCTTAAATCTTTGCGCCAATCTGTGATATTACCAAGGTGTAAATGCCAACAGCTTTGACATGAGGGTAGGATCATTTAGTCTTTTTGATTTGGATATAATTCACTCATCAGTGTTAACTGGTGACCATTCTGGATAAAATAGACATAGAATAGGAACACGTCTAACACCAGAGATTTCTAAGAATGGGTGGATTCATCCTTAAAGTTGTCCAGAAGAGCCAGCGTGGGTTTAAGACGACTGAAAGATTAAGAGGGGCGAGAGGTTGAGGTTGTTTCTCTCTGTTAGCCCTGAGACAGGCTGGTGATCTGCCCACGGTGTACCCCACCTCTCACTCCCTATCTCACCCTAAGCCAGCTGGGATATACCCAACCCAACCCTGAATTTAATAAGTGGGAAAAATGGATAGATTGGAATTTATGCTAATAAAGTCCACTTAATTTAATTGTTAATAATGAGGCAGATCGCATTCAGGGGGGTAATATTGATACAATGACCATGAAGACAAACTGTGAGTTTGAATTTAAGCAGCAAATCTGTAAAAGTAAAACTCTTCACACAAGTAAACAGATTAGAAAACACACCACGCCACACGTGTGAGCTAGAAACTCTGTTGAATTCAGTCTTGTGCTGTGGCAGGATGTCTACAGTATAAATGTCCACAAGGCATTTCATCCAGGTAAAGGCGCAAAGCAAAAAAAACAAAAAACGAAAACCCACTTTTTTCCCCCAATTTCCGCCTTTTATTTTGAAGGCGAATATTGTTACATTTCCGTTGTTGTAACAGCTGCCTTTCTCATCCTTAACTGTGACAGTGGCGGAGATTTGTATGCGCGCAGCACATGGGACAAACATTTTTTTAACTCTTTGTAAACTAGTTTATCCTGGCAGTCAGGTCGCTGTGGGTTTTGTTGCTGCGCCCCCAGAACGAGGCTTTGGTTTTTATGTAATACATTATCCTGCTCACTGTGAGAGATGAGAGAAAACAGCTGTCTGCCATGAGGGTTACATAACTTTCATTAAGCCTTTATAAATCTTTCTTTATTTCGGGCAGTGTCTCTTTCACTCCTGCTGAATATAATACATATACTGTATAACATCATTACAAAGGCTTGTTAAAATGGACTGCAGTGATTAAGGGATGGACTGTACAAAGGAAGAAGTCAGCTAACATAAACCAGGTTACATGAAATATTGAAGAAGATGTTGCTCTACAGTCAGTGCAGAAAACAGGCAGAACCAGATGTGTCACTTTGTTTTAGGCCTCTTCAGTTGCAATTGACTAAAATATTCATTGTCTGCAGCAGGGCCGGATTAACCTGCTTAGTGTTCTCGGGGCAAAGACTGTGGGTGGGGGGCTGTAGTTGTAGCTGTATGATGCACACTGAGAACTGCGTTAGAGATTTGTGAAAGCGAAAATGTTTCTTACTGCTGTTAGCAAGTGATAGAAATAATTAAAACTGTCCACTGCAGCTTGTGTCTGTGAAGCTCATTGAGCATCTTTGTTCTTTGTTCTGCTCCCCTTTTCTTTCATCTCTTTCCCCTAGTTCACCCCCTAAAAAGCTGAGGCAGGCTGCCCAGCGCTGACCCTGGATCTCTTCTGAATGTGAATGTGTTAGTGCTTTGTAACGTTAATGATAACGTAATGTTATCATTTGTGCCCCCTGCGTACCAAACACCCAGGCAGTAGGAGAGCACGCAGTGCACCGAGGAGCGATAGAAGGCCAACAGCAGCTTCTGGTACAGGTTATTCTTCCTTTGCCCAGGTGAGATCGCCAGAGATGTAGGTGCCCAGAAACCTGAAGATAGAGACAGAATAAACACACTCACCATTTATAATGAGAGTGGAGAGAACCTGTCTGTGCCTCCTGAAGTTCACAATAAGTTCTGTTGCTTTAAAGATGCTTAGTTTCAGGTTGTTTTCTGAGCACCAGTGAGAAATATCTCTACCTCTACACTGTCTCATCTCCATCAGAGATTGATCAGAGATCCGTCTGACTGACCGAGGCTGGTTTTTGAGGAGGTCTTTGATCCAGGAGCAAGTAGCAGGGGGTTCTGAAGGTGGTCTAGTTTGGTAGTAAGGATGTCTGGTATTATGGTGTTGAACGCTGAGCTGCAATCCACGTAAAGCATCCTCACATAGCTCTACCCATTCTCCAGATTTCCCGCTGCTCTGTGAAGGATGATGGTGATGACATCCTCCATGGACCGATTTGCTCTGTAAGCAAACTTGTGGGGGTCGAGAGAGGGAGGTAGGTAGTCTCTGATGTGCTGAGACACTTCATGACTACAGACGTGAGAGGTATAGGTCTGTGGTCATTGAGGCTTTCTATTCCAGTCTTTTTGGGGATGGGAAT
>NW_005187557.1:1061525-1076234 GCF_000239375.1 Pundamilia nyererei
CCCCTATTTCTACAGGGTTTGGACTCAGTGGAGACCTTCAAAAAGCAGCTAAAGACATTTTTATTTCAAAAAGCTTTTAATTAGACCAGGGTATTTATGATGTATTTTATAACTGTATTATGTTTTTACCTTGTAAAGCACTTTGTAACATATGTCTGTGAAAGGTGCTATATAAATAAACTTTACTTACTTACTTACTTTTGAAGCTTATTTCTACGTAGCTACAGAGTCAGAGCCCAAAATTACCATAACATTCACGTTCTGCCAAACAGCTGACACAAACTATATGTTAAAATTCTTTCTTTTATTTATTTATTTATTTTCCTTTTTTTATTCTTTCTATTATTTTTTTTAGCTAACCTGCTAGATAGCTAGCCACATACAGTTTGCCTGTGTGTGAACTCTCTTGATCAAGTTGGATAATCTTTGATTGAGCGCGTGACGTGAGACGTTCCAGGAAGTGTTGGGAAACATTACAGACGGGCAGGACAGCGAAGAAGAAACAATGGTGATGTAGGGACACCGCAAACAAAAAAATGCTGTTTCATTTCAGGGGCTTTTTATACATTTTCAGGAGAGTCGTGTGTTTCCTATAACGACTTAAGTGCAGCCCGTGCTAAAACGCTCACAAGCATCAGCAGTGTTGAGTCAAGGAAATGGGAAACGCAGAGTAAATGACCGTACTGCAGTGACTGCACAACCGCTGCTTTTGTACGGAAGCTCATTGTTTACTGCTCATTGTTTCCGCTATTGTAACGTCAGCCCCGGATACGTCGTTTGTGCTTCATTGCTCTGTTTATGATGGCGTGGCATTAGCTGCTGTTTCTCAGTCATGCGTGGAAAACACGGATGCTTCTCTCCCGATCTCAAAGCCACATCGAGGAACCGGAGGAGGATCAACAGCCAAAAATAGTCTCTAGAGCCACTGACAGCCAGCTGACGTCTCTTCGCTTATTCCGCCGACGAACAGCATGGAAGATGAGTTGTTTGACCAGATCCTCACCGTGTTTAACAACCTGGTGGCGTGGGTCGCTGCCGGTGCCATGGTGTTCGGTGGGGTGGTGCCCTACATCCCCCAGTACAGAGACATCCGCCTGACCCAGAATGCAGAGGGCTTCTCCACCTACGTATGCCTGGTGCTGCTGGTGGCAAACATCCTGAGGATACTCTTCAGGTAACAGACTCTCACATCCTTTGAGAGCTTGTGAGGTTGTTATGGGAGACTTCGGATATTCTCTTATATTCAGCTTTAAAAAAAAAAAAAAGAGATCCTCTTACACTGCATGTTAACCGACTCATAGAGGAAAAGCGGCCTGCTGGGTTGAATGCACTGCAAACAGTCTGCTGGTTACTGTTAAACACCAAACTGTAGTTTACCTCTGAACAGTATTCAACTTATAGCAGACAAGACTCGCTTTTCCTTTTATTTTTTTTATACAGTGGTTATAATGGTGGATATTAAATGAGGCCACAGAAATAATGATGTAGAGACTTGTACATATAATGTGGATAACCCGAGGCACAAAAATACACAGTTTACGATAAGAGCCGTGCATTGTGGCTCTGTAGTGCAGTAGTTTGCATGTTTGCCTAACAAGCAAAAGTTTCCTGGTTCAGTCCCAGGATGAGATACAGATCCCTTGGCGGTTGTGTCAGGAAGAGCACCTGGTTTAAAAATCCAACAGGTTAAGTATGCAGCGCTGTGGCAACCCTGTGTGAATAAGTGAGCAGCTAAAAGTAGCTTTAATCATGCAAAGCTACTCTATTAGAGTCCAAGCATTAATACACTGTATTGCCGAAAGTATTTGCTCGTCTGCCTTCACACGCATATAAACGTAAGTGACGCCCCATTCTTAATCCATAGAGTTTAATATGATTTTGCCCACTCTTTGCACCAATAGCAACTCTTCTAGGAAGGCTTTCCACATGGTTTAGGAGTGTGTCTATAGAAGTTTATGATCATCCTTCCAGAACCACATTTTTGAGTACAGATGCTGATGTTGGACAATAAAACCTGGCCCACAGTCTCCGTCTAAGTCATCCCAGAGGTATTCTGTCAGGTTGAGGTCAGCCAAGTTCTTCCACACCTTTTCCACACCGCTTATCCTTGGTATGCTGAAGCAGTAAGAGTTCCTTTTGCTGGAGCTAAGGGCCCAAGCCCAACTCCTGAAAAACAACCCCACACTATAATCCCTCCTCCACTGAACTTTACATTTGGTACACTGCAGTCAGACAAGTATCGGTCTGCTGGCAACCGCCAAACCCAGACTCGTCCACCAGGTTGTCAGAAAGACAAATGTGATTTGTCACTCCAGAGACCTTACTGCTCTAGGATCCAGTGGTGTCCTTTACACCACTGGATCCAAGGCTTTGCATTGTGCTTGTTGATGTAAGGCTTGGATGCAGCTGCTGGGCCATGGAAACCCATTCTGTGGAGCTCTCCATGAAATGTTCTTGAGCTGATCCAAAGACCACATGAGTTTTGGAGGTCTGTAACGACTCTACACACTATGTCCCTCAGCATCTGCTGACCCCGCTCTGTGATTTTACATTGCCTGCCACTTCATGGCTGAGTTGCTGTCATTCGCTTCCTTTTTGTTATAAAACCACTAAAAGCTCAGGAAAATTTTACAGCTGGACATGTTACACAGGCGGTATCCTATCAGTGTACTACACTGGAGTTCACTGAGCTCCTAAGAACGACCCGTTCCTTCTGCATATCTAGCCTCATGATTTTATATACCTGTGGCCTTAGATGTGATTAGAATTCAATGATTTGAATGAATATGGTGTAATATGCACTTAGGAATGAGTGTAATAGGTCCCCTTGAAGGTCTGGTGGTCAGCAAATGGGTGAGAGAACCATAGGGTAAATATGAAATCTTAAAATCCACATATTGTTTTCTTCTTCTTTAGATTTGGACGCTACTTTGAGACGCTGCTGCTGTGGCAGAGCATCATCATGATCTGCACAATGCTCATCATGCTGAACCTGTGCACCAACGTCCGCATGGCCACTGAACTCAGCACGAAGAGGCGCTCCTTCTTAGGTCAGAACACCCAGGCGGTGCCACTTTACCGTGCAGATAAGGCTCAGATTAGTGTGTGTGAGTGTGTGAGAGGCTGGTGATTGTTGCCTGTGATCTCCTGTGCAGGTTTTTTTTTCTAAAACTATATAAAATAAGCTTTCTGAAGCTGGTTTTATATTGCGCTTAGTTCAAATAAGTGATATAGGATGATGGGGTAAAATATATTACTAACCATGAAACTTTCCAGGCTGATTACTGACATTAAGGTGATTACATTTTGTAATGTTTGTCATAAAGTTATTCATAACCCACACAGGGAAACGCTTGATTCTGTTTTGTGACATTTATCCCTTTGTAAACAAACACAAACAGCTGCCCTTTGTTGTCTGATACGCTGTGCTGGGCGTGCTACAAGTTCCTGCTTACTTTGAGGAAATTTGACTAAACCTGGCTGCTAATATGAAGAGGCTCAATGTCAGATAATGGGAGAGTATCAGTTAAACTAGCGTGGGCAGGATTAAATATAATCCAGTTAAAAGGAAAACATGGAGACACTGTTTTATAATCAGAGCCTCACACATTTCTTTTTAAGTCGATAACAATAGTTGGCGACTCTAAAATCTGATACTTCAGCGAATATACATAGACAGGTTTGTATGGGCAGAAATCTGTGCCATCACAAACTGAATTTGAATAAGTTCAATTTGAATTTGAATTGCTCAGATTGAATCTGAATTGTAACTTGAATAAATGCTTTTAAAAACTGAATTTGAATTAGTCTAATTTGAAATTGAATTTATGGTTTGAAAATGATCATCACTAAATTGAAATTGAATTTATATTTTGAAAATGAATTGATTTGCTTTGAAACTGTAAGGTTAAAAAAAGTTACCTTACGGCTATCATTTGTTAACATGACGCTTGTTCTTATACATGTAATACATTTATTACCAACCTGAGAGTTTATCCGCTGGTCATTCGACATGACAAATGACTTCTGAAGTCTTAATTCAGCTCAAGACGCTGTAGATTCCCGTCAGTAACACTTTCGGTCCGCTAGTAAAACGTAGTTCTATTAATCGGCGCTTGAACCGGAACCGGATGTAAGTTCCAAAAAACTGAATTTTGGAACTGAAACTGAATGGTGAGAAGTGAAACTGAAATTATTCGAGAGCTGAATTTTTAAAGGATAAAATGCAGTTTCAAAGCAAATCAATTCATTTTCAAAATATAAATTCAATTTCAATTTAGTGATGATCATTTTCAAACCATAAATTCAATTTCAAATTAGACTAATTCAAATTCAGTTTTCAAAAGCATTTATTCAAGTTACAATTCAGATTCAATCTGAGCAATTCAAATTGAACTTATTCAAATTCAGTTTCTGATGGCACAGATTTCTGCCCATAGGTTTGCTTAAACTTCTATCTTTATGAGTCACTGCTAAAACAGCACAACAGTACAGTTTAAATGCACAGGATCAGCTGGTTGTGGCATTTGAAATGCTGTTGCTAACAGGACAGTTGCCCTCTGGTGGACAAACTGTGCAACATCAACACAATGTTTCTCCTGTCAACTTTTTTTTGGTTCATTTCTCAGTTGTTATAAATGCTGATAATTAGCAAAAGCTAATACCGGCCAATACCATCAGCCTGTCAATATAACTGGAGCATATGTCAGGAAGTGCAGTGCAATAAAACAAGTTTTATCCATCAGCCTTTAGGATAGATTGTTAATTTTACTAAATGTAATGACATTTTTGAGCTTTGTTACTTTAACTGAAGCTTCAGACTCATGTCTGATTGCAAAACACGAGAAAAACAATAGCTGTCCTGTGATTCTGCTATCTGACATCTAAAATGATCACACAGAGGAAGTTTGAAACAACAGGAAGTCTCTTGTCTGTCTCTTCTCTTCCACAGCTGGTCTCCGTCAGTCACTGCTCATTCACTCAGTGAACAGCACACAGAGAGAGACAGAGGGACCGTTTAGTGCCAGGTTTTTTTTGTATTTTGGCCAAATGTGTAGTTAGTGCATTTTGCCTCAGTAGGGCAGTGTAGCTTCATGTTTAAGTGTCTACACCAAGCAGCAACTGTCAGAGAAATTCCAAACTTCCAGTGAAGTAAACCTAAGATGTGAAAAACAAAGTAAAAAAAAATAAATTTAACTGCTGAGTTAGATTAGATTGTTAGGCTTAGCTTAAATACTGAAGTCAGGGCTAAAGGCTTTATTTTTCAGTTTTTGTACAAATGTGTGTATTTAATCCACAATCATTCACTGCTTCCTGTAACCCGGAGGACTGTATAGTGAGTTTATCTGCAAAATTGAAGGAACAAATACATTGGAGACTACAGGGTTCATTTTCTCAGCATTGTGAACTTTATAATTGTAGTCACGCAATTAAAATGTTACCAGTCAACGTTAACTTGATCAATAAATACACATCATGCCAAGCATATTCATTTAAATGAAAAGACACAAATACTCTGGTAGATTATATCGTGCTGCTCTCTTTCATCTTTGGTCTGCAATGCTTGGGTCGTGGCCATCGACTGTACTCTAAACTCTTTTTGGCTTTTTTTTTTTTAGAAGTTTTGAGACACAGTATGGTCAGACGACACCCTAGGAGTAAGCATTAGGTGACAGTGGGATGGAAAACTTCCTTTTGACAGGATGAACCCTCTGGCAGAATCAGGGTCAGTGCGAGGCGGCCATTTGCTGCGACCAGTTGGGGGGTGAGGGGGCGGCTGTTTTCCATTGTGGAAGTGATTAATGCGAATGATTAAATGCAGAGTGGTGTATAAACACAGAGAGTGAAAGGGAGTGAAGAAGAAACACCAGGAAGCTCCCAGCAGCCTAGGCCGACTGCATCACAACTAAGTGATGGTTCAGGGTCACCTGATCCAGCCTCAACTATATATTGAAAAAAGGAAAGTTTTAATTTTTAGCTTAATCTTAAAAGCAAAGAGCGTGTCTGTCTCCTGAATCCAAACTCGGAGCTGGTTCAGAGGTGAAAGCAATGTTTAAAATAATTTTCCCAACATCACATGTTCCTATAAATGTGTGTGTATGTGTGCGTTTGTGTTTTGTTTTGTTTTGTGTGGGGAAGCTAAAGAAATATTTGTTATTGAAAATATAACTGAAAAGCTTGAAAGCGTCACAGCTCTGCATCACACCATCTTGAAATATTAAGCCCGTGTCAGGTACATGTGACACTACAGACAAACATCGTCCTCACCATTCCAAGGTCTGGCTAATAGGTTCGTGTGTGAAATATGCTTTTATGGAGCATTTATGTATCCTTTGGTAGTAACGGCTACGTTTAAAGAATAACATGACGAAGGCTATTTTATGTCTTCCTATGGAATAAAAAACTGTGCAGCAGAAGCTGTGAAGATGAGCAAGCTTAGTGCAATAAATGCTAAAACAAATAAAGTAAAAGGAATGTAAGACGATTGGAAAAATAGAACTTTGGACTTTGCAGATGTCACCAGATTTGTGGATTAAAACACTTTGAATTAAGTTACATTACTGAACTCAATATTTTATTGATTGTTTATTAGCTATAAAGGTTATGCATCTGAGGAAGCTAAGCAGGTGGGAACACTCCTAACCTCACAGATCACTGGTGTAACAAATCACAGAATCAGTGAGTTCTGTAATTTGACAAAGATCAACTCCAGCTTTGCTGAAGAAAACCAAGCTCTATTTTTTTCTTTTTTGTCTATATATTTTTTGTTTTTTTTGTCTGTAGCCACAGACATTAAGGACGAGGAGGTCAGAATCCCTAAGAGGCTCTTTCTGGGTATGTACTTACTGTGTCTGTCATGAAACATCAGTCGTAGTTCATCTGCCTCTCCCATCTCCACTCCCGTGTGTCTTGTGCATGGTGATAACCCTGCCTGGCTCTCATTCACAGCCCACCCGTCTCACTAACTGACACAGACTAACAGTTTCCAATGAGTTGACGTGAAGCATGAGCCCCTTTCTCTCGCATGTTTTTGAATGATCGAGCACATTAACCGTTTGTCGATTATAGAAACTGTTGTGATGCTCTACAGCATGTTTCACTGCACGCCCTTAGTGCACAACAACGTAGGAAGAAAAAGAAGCTAATCCTGTTAGACCTGCATACTGCCACTAGTTTACAGTAGTTACTGAACTCATGTCATTGAGTTACAGTATGAAGTAACTCAATGAAATATACTCATGTTACTGTGATGTTTATGTATTTTGAAAAGCAATAATTGATCTTGACGAAGTGCAAAAGACAAAAAGGAAAATCACTGCATCATGAAACACAGTCATAAAATGTTGCTGTGTTTGTTTTGTTGTTGTGATTTTGTTTTCTTTTTCTGAAATGTCGTGTTTTCTGATTTGTCTTTGTGTTTCGCACTTCAGGGCCAGCATACAAGCAAAATTAACTTTTGTGTATGAATAATAACCTTTCAGCTGCGGCATGTTGATTTTTATTCTGGACTAATACAGTAATGTAAAGCACATTGTTGAAAGGCTGCAAAATCAAACACTAATGACTTTTAATTAATGCTTAATTAATGATTTTGAATTAATGCTGTCTTCCTACTGGCTGACTTCAATACTTTCAGCACAGTGTAAACCCAAACAGAACTCGACACATTTAAAGAGGACTCAGGACTTATGTTGCTGAACTTACAAGTCAAGCTGCATTTAAAGTAAACTCAAATATTCTCATTTGAATTGACGAATCCCAGCGTATTACTTGGGATTAAATTAAAATGGTGAGACTCGTATCCGCTATCTAATACATTTAAAGTATATTTTGTACTTCTTTATTTTTCTGTTGACCAAAGAATTACTCCATACTTGTTTTTCTGACATGGTGTGGATCGTCAACTCGGCGACCCACTGCACTCTTTGTGTCACAGTTTTGCTAATCTAATATAAAGGTAAATGACACGCAGTCCGAACTGAACCCATATATTTTATTTAAAAAATAAACCATAGGAAGCATGTGAAATGTTTAAGAAAAAAAAAGTAAAATATATGCTTTCATAGTTTAGGTTATTTACATATTTGTCTAACAAGTGAAAAATGTCTGGTTGAATCCAAGGAGGAGATACAAACCCCCATTTACCAGTTTACCACTGTGTAGCATCTCCTTTTAACAACAGTCCAAAAAAGCATGGGAACGGATGAGACCAGTTGGACTTCAGGAAGATAAATTTTGTTCCATTCCTGTGTATTTTAGGATTCCAGCTAATCCACAGTATTTGCTCTGCTTATTGCTATTTGTTTCAAGATCACCAGATATTTTCATTTAATGAGAGAAATTGCCCTTCTTTTGTAATAGTCTAAACGACTGTGGCATATAGAGTCCTGCCTAAAAAACTTTAGCCACCCTTCATTTCTTTATATTTTGATAGGAAAATGGAAATTATGATATATCAAAATGTGCAAACGCATATGGAAATTTATTTTTCATAGATTCAATAAAAGAAATGGGAACAAGTTATTTTCTCTGGAAACAGCATGTTGGTATCAAAGTGCCTAAAGATACAATTTGTTCTCTTTAGGGTATCTGTAGACACAACACTGGTTCACATTTTAGTTAGGTGGCCTAGCAAACAAAAGCAGTCCTCTGAAAATGATCAGAAAGTGAGTGGAATAAAGAAATTCTGGCTCCTTCGAATTAAAATACTAATAAATGAGAAGTAATCAAGATTTGTACACAGTCATATACATATGTTTAAATGTGTATATACTTGCAATTGGTATACACAGTTCAATTGGGACACAGCAGGAAGAGAGGGCTGTTGTTTTTGCGATGGACACTAGATGGCAGAAGGAAACCATAGATGTGCGAATTGAAAAGGCAGCATGCACTTTTAGTTCAGCGTGTCCGAATACAGAACAAACTTTCCTGTTTAGTTTGTAGTGCACAGTAGACAACATGGACAGAATTGCTGTTTTCCTGTCATGAAAAAGTCAGAGCGCAGAATCGTTTTTCATTAGCGTCATTGCTTCTTTGATTCAGTGTGTTCTGACCTGTGTGTGTTGCTGCTGCGTGACTTTGACCACATGTGGAAGCTGCCATCGCTGGGCTCTGAATGGTCATCGATCAGTGAGCTCTGCCAAGTGTCATTAGACCCTTGCTGACAGAAAGCCATGTTCTTTGATCGTAGCTTTGCTGCCTTGCTGCTGTTCATTGATTCGCTATTGAAAATATCAAGAGCAAGCATGCTGTAGTCCACCGTCGATAAAAAGTGAGAAAACACACAGGGAGAAAAGACTGTTAGATCAAAACTGCGGCACAGAACAAACACATTAGAGAGAGCAGATATTCGGTTCACACCATGTCGCTCTGTAGTGACTCACTGTGGTGCTGTTTAGTCCTCAGGACAGTTTCTCAACCTGTGCATTTGTCTGACTGTCCAGTTTGCTCCCTTTGCGTTCTCGGAGCCTCAATAATACCTCATTTGTTCACATAAGAGCACAGCAGCATTATCACACCAGGCACCTTCATGAAACAGCAGGACATTTGCACCTAGACAGACAAAATGTAGGTGACTTTTAATAGAACTTCCCAGGACTGCCCAAAGGAAGCTGCAATAGATGTGATAAGCTGCAACCTTTCTATATACAGGTGCCTCAGACTCACTCACATATGTGTGCGTCGGTGCTGGACTGTAAGTCTTTTGTTGTGGCATGTGTAGTTTTGAGAGAGAAGTTAAGTCCTGGTGTAATAGCAGCTCAGTGTCATTTATGTGCAAGACTGCCTGCTGCAATCCTTTAAGAAGATTAAAAGATCAGATCATTTGGCTGTGTCTGAAGCAGAAATGCTGGCAATCACTCAGGTGGAGGTAAAAGGATTTGGGGGGAAAAAGCAGGAAGACAGTGCAAAAGTTTGTTTTTGAGTCAAACTTTTTAGAGGATCTATAAGAGGAGGCAACAAGGAAACCAAAATGTGAAACTCTACTCCACCATGACAGGAACTGTGTTGGTTCCCTAAAGGGTGCAGCTCTCTCCGTCACATCCACACTTTCATTTGTTTTGAGCTCCATTCAGTCATCTAAGTCATTTGATTTTTATATTAGGCCTTTTATTACTTCTGTGAATGCAAATATCTGACATTTTTGCATTTGTTCCAGTCAGCACATCTACACAGAGCTCCAGGGTTGGAGCAAGGGAAATTAGTTTAGTATGGAAACCCGAAAGCTTTAACAACAGTTTTAACAGATGGGTCAGTGTACTTGTACTTACTTTAACTCCTGATTTTTACTCGGCTATCAGCTACAAAGTTACATATGCAGGGTGTTATTATGAAGAAGCTGAGTATCTATCTTCAACCCATCTTTACTTTGATGGTGTTGTCCTGTCTTTTGGAATCTCATCATCATGATTAACTTGATGATGAAGAACATTCTGCTTCCTGACACATCTTCTTAAGGCGCATCCACACATGAAGCAACTAGCAGTCACATGGCAACCAGAGACCACTGAAAGTCAGTAACACCAAGAGACTTCAAATGACTGCTAACAGAATAACCATTGATGACATGAACTGGGTCGAGCTTTGAGGCAAGCCACTGAAGCACCAACCAGTGAGAGCTAAGAAGATAAATGACATATCAGTGAATGCTAAACACATTAGAAGAGTACCAAGGCAACAGAAGCCTACAATGTCCACTAGCGACTGGCCATTAATGACAAAGCGATGAGCAGATCACTTCCCTGACATCCTACTGTGAACTACACTGGAAAATGGAAACCTGGCAGTGTAAAGGGAATGCTGGGTATCAGTGTTGGTGACTTTTAGAACGTCTACATCAGGGGTGTCCAACTCCAGGCCTCAAGTGATTAGTTCATTATCAGGCCTCTGGAGAACTACAAGACATGAGGAGGTCATTTAGCCATTTAAATCAACTGTGTTGGATCAAGGACACATCTAAAACCTGCAGGACACCGGCCCTCGAGGCCTGGAGTTGGACACCCCTGGTCTACATAAACACAAATTCATTCAGAGTCCAGTCACAACCACACATTCCTACACAAATAGTGACAAGGTTGCTGCAAAATGACTGTCACCTGTACAGTGCTGCAGACTGAATAGAGTTGGAGAAAATGGACTGGTAATATTAACTAGGCAATTTTAGACTCCATGGCAAAACACAATATATATCTTAGTATTTCTATGAAGTCGGCGAAACACAAGCCGTTCTGGGTTCTTTATGTTCCTTCTCAGTCATGTGGCTACACCCAGATGGTATACAATCCCAAATTCTTTTTTTTAATTTAAGATTTTCTTTGATGTAAAAAATAAATAAATAAATAATTAGTAAAAGTCCAAATGTAAAAAGGAGTCTCTTTTTGTAGCATTTTTCCCACAAAAAGAAAAGCGTCCCTGTGCTGATGTGGTGAAGAATTTAATAACTACAGTTATGTTATGTGATTATGTCACAATGATTCAGTGGTCCCATATCACAGAGATGTTGGCCTAATGATGTTATGGAGGTACATGGCAATACAAAAGATTTCCATTTCTTTCTATTGTCTGGGAATGGCTCATTGCTCATTTTGGTCCCATGGGGGTCTGCACCTGTATAGCTTCATTGGGTTTGGCAGCTTAGAATATATCACCTTATCCTGTAGGTGAAGTTATCCATTCCCTACAGGCAGGAAGGAGCTGAACTTTTAGACTGAATGTGGAGGAAGTTGCTGTGACTTGGCAGTGAAAGCCTATTAGTCACCGCGAAAAAGCTACCTGTCCAAATTTCAGAAAATGAAGCCCGCTGCGATCCAGGTTCAATTTCCCAGGTTGTTATAACAGTCTTTTATAATAATGTTCTCGCTTGTCCCACGGGTGCTTTTGAGTGACAGCCATTATTTCAACTACCCCCTTAGACTTTTCTGGGGCCTAACTGAAGCTGGCAGGAAACAGCCGGTAAACAAGCGATTGGAATCGCCAGCTCTGACCCGTGCCTTCCTACACATGTACCGCAACCCTGCGGGACTACAAACTGAGACATTCGGCCACCGCAGGGAGTCTATTGTGTGCAGCTTCAGTCTGTTCCCACACAATGCCACAACGGCTGCCACACAGCATGGGGATTAAAGGGGAAGGCAAGAATTCCCCCGGGCACGCAAGTGGCACAGCAAGAGAGGGTGTATGGTAGGGAATGGCCAAGGTACACTACAGTAATAAACAGCCATTTGTGGTCGCTGTGAAGTGGGCCGACAGACTACTTTTAAAAAATGTTTGCTACTTTTCAGTGCTGAGGGCAAATAAGTCTCCAGAAATTGCACATGCATGATTGAAAGCTGATTACGAGGCAGCACCGACGTGAAGGAGCGCATTCACTGAAATAGGAAGCTGAAATTGCACAACAGTTAAGATGCATGTCCCGGTCACAGTGTTTGCCTTTTATTTGCGAAGGTTAACAATCTTCATTTGAAAGGTGTTGCAGAATCGGTGATCATGCAGTCAGGTTGCAAGATGGAAAAAAATGAAGCTTTCATTTCATGCTAAGGCATGAAATGAAAGCCTCTCCAGCCCCCGGTTCATTACATCAGTGAAAACTGGGAGAGAAGTCAAGAAAAAGAAATCCTGTCGATACATTAGTGCTCACACATTTACATCGAGAAAGAGAACAAATGATGTTATGGCTCAAAAAGGTTAGGGTGCAGTATGAAATTACCTTTATTAATTAGCCTTACACAGTGCAGCTTTCAGGTTTCTTTTTGGGGGGTTTTAACTCGATTGTATAGGTAACAGTGAGGCTACACACTGCACTACTACTAAGTAGCAGAAGAGCTGATATAGGAGAGGCATTCCACTGCCTATTAATTACATCTATACATCCATTTTCTTAACTTGGTGTATCATGCAGTCTTTCACAGGACTAACAGAGAGCATCCACACTCATGTCCACATCTGTGGCTAATTTTGAATTACTAATGGTTATGTGATGCAATGCAAAATACTTTATTTATACTGTATTTGGAAAATTGTTCCTTACAGCAGCTGAATTTATTGACGTTTTTATTTTTATTATTATTATTATTTTCTCATTTGCACCTACGGTCAATTTAGAATCACCAATATGTCTAACCCCATGTATGACTTTGGACTGTGGGAGGCGAGAGTACCTGGAGAGAATCCACTCTGACACAGGAAGAGCATGCAAACTAAGCACTTTTTATTTTTCAATTTCCTGAATAAGATATATCCTGATATATCTGGAATCAAACAAAACCCCACCCTTGTTCTTTAGATTATCTTGCAGGGAAGCCAGTTTTCCTCATAAAAGGTCAGGATTCTCCAAATACATGCCGATATACATCCTGCTGGTAAAGGATGTATATCGGGACATATACTCTTGATGGTTCCATTTCCAAACCATAAATGCAACTTATCACAACAGGAATGTATCTGAGTTGAACATGGACATTATACTTGGTTACAGACAACATTGAAAAGTAAATATTCCTGTCATAGTTCTTTGAGGTCTGCTTAAAGTCTGTTTGAAGTGCATATGCAGAGCTGGTGCATTTTGGTATAGTGTTTTATTATTAAATAAAGTGTATTTTATATATACATATATATACATATATACATATATATACATATATATATATATATATACATATATACATATATATACATATATACATATATATATATATATGTATATATATATATATATGTTTACTCTGTGGTAAAGTCAAGGGATGCATTGAGGATGTTCACAGGTCATGTGTCATTTTAACACCTTGTTATTGAGGATTTCAATCTTGTCCTGATCCAGTCTGTGTTGGCGGTTGTAGGCCTCCATGGTAGTGCAGGAGCGCTCCATCTCGCGGTTGAGGACGCAGACAATGTTTTCGAAAGTGCTCACTTTGAGCTCCAGCTCCTGGCAGCGCCGGCTTAGCTCAGCCACTTTGGTTTTTTCACTCTGTAGCTGCAGTTCCAAAGCGGCACCCATGGCACTGGGCAGCGGGGTGAAGGATGTGGTTAGGGTCGGGGCACATGCTCCCTGCACAGGAGCTGCAACACACCCACCCAGCTGGCTCATCTTGAGTTCCAGATCCCTGAGGGACTGGTGGAGCTCCTGCAGCTTCTGGCTGGCCACCTCCAGGCTTTGGGGTTGCAGGCTCTCCAGGCTCACCTTGATGCCCATGATGAAATGCAGAAGCAGGTTAAGGTGTTCATACGAACACTGGCGCTCATGGTCATGGATCTTCTCTTTCTCCACCTTGGAATAAATGGAAGATAAAAGCAGAAACACATTAGGAAACTAAACAAAATCCTTTATTGTGTATTATGATGATGTGAAACACTGCCACCACAGAAGAAAATAATAATACGAGCACAAAGCAAATAATAGAGAAATTAATGGATATATACACTATACAAAGTATTCACAGCTGTAACTGTTCAGATTTAAGAGATTGCACAGAAAAACATTTGCATATTACATTAAATAGATTAGCTACATCTAATAAAATGTACATTTAATCAGGTTAAATACAACTCTAATATGTAAACTAAGTCCTTTTTTTTCCTGAAAAAGACTTTTTTGGATGACGTGGAATAGATTTTTGATCATTTCCTTTATTTTTGTTTGGCTTCATTTTATTTGTGTGCTTTGCTAATAATGTTAAAAATTGAGTATAAAGGCATCCTAAGTGGTCTTGAACA
>NW_005187557.1:1076254-1086815 GCF_000239375.1 Pundamilia nyererei
TTTTACGACAAGGAGCAGGTGCATCTAGTACAGGTTAAACTGCTGCAAAAACCCACAGAGCTCAGCAGCCAGTGCAACAAATTCTGGATCTTTGGCTTTTCGTTAGCTGTTAGCATTAGCAGCACATGCTGCGTCTGATGTGAAAGGACCTATATGCTGCGCACTGTGACTCACAGCAATGGTCCCGGGTCAGCCCTGACTTTGTGTTAAGCTAATCCTAAAGTAATAATGGTTTTTCTAACCACTGACATACCACAACTTTATCCTTTCAACAGCTGCTGAAAGTTAGGTGACCTAGCTTCTATCGGATATGTATATAGAGATCCTCCTCCAGCTTCAAACTGTATTACCCTTCAAGGACCTGAAGCTCCATAAAGCACCCCTCCGACAGCCAAACCCATCTGTTCCCTGATTGGTCAATGTCATGTCAATCACAAATTTAACTATCCAATCAGATGAAAGGAAGAAAAATAGGGTCAAAATTCGTACTTGTAACTTGAAACTTGAGTGCAGAGTTTGACACTTATTTTTTGGCAAAGTCCACACACAAATCTTTTTTACGCATACACATCTTTTTTACACACACACACAAATTCTTTTTACACATACAAATCCTGATTTACAAGTACAAAATATTTATGACCACAATTTGAGCCCATACTGGCACCCATTGTTTTCATTACCGGCAGTCACATGTGGTTCCTACCATATATTCAGTTTTGTACTTGGTATGATGGCTTTAGCTCTAGGTTGGTGTTGAACGATGTTTGATTGCCCTTCATCACTTCTGACTATATTTGGCTGTTATCACAGAGTGCCAGCCTGGTGCTGGCTGGCCCAGATTCATAGTCCTTTGGCTCAGCTGCAAGCAGGGCTTCACAACCACACCAGATATCTACGCCTGCAGTATAAACACTGCTTTAGAGCACACATAACAGCTGTCTGTGGGTATTCTTAATTAAACTCAGAACAGGAGTAAGTACATGCTCCAGCGTACCACTGAAAGCTCCACTTTCCTTTTGTTCAATACTATATTGTGTTACCATCTTGGATACTGATTTTTTTTTTCCATTGTAAAATCTTACTGTGTGCTGGATTGGCAGGCTACGACCTGCTTTAAATGGCTCTTTGAGAATTCAATTACATTTGTTGTATTTGTTTAGCTTTGCTTTCAAAGAGATACAATTGAATTGGCTCAGTTTTAAAGAGCTGGGTTTCTGGCACAGTTTCGTAAATATATGTGGAAATGCCATCGAAATGTCAGAATCGGTTGCCATTAATTCTGTAATGAAACAACCATCCATTCACTCTTAAACTCAAATGTCATAAACATTCCCACTCTTTTACTTCAGATTTTATCAAGTCTGTGTGAAATTTTAAAAAAAAAGAAAAAAAAGAAAGGGATTGTCCAATTCAGGCATTTGGCTAAGCAATGGTTGGCATTTGGTATTGTTTTCTGTTTTTCTTCTGCAGTTCATAGGCTTTTCTCAGGAGGCCTATACAGGCCTATGCAGTTGGCCTTCGTGGAGCACTTAGATGTGCCATTTAGATAAGCAAAGCCTCATTTAGACATGATTAAGTAAATCAGCTCGATTACATTTGTTGCTTGTAGAAATTGCATTTGCGATGCAGCAGTGGGAGTTCAGCCATGATTGGACTTTCATGGTTAAAGCTTTCACTCTCCTAATTTTTTACTTGTGTTGTGGTTTCACTGCCTTAATACAATAACGATATATCGCATGTGTTTAGTCATCAAAGACTTTATAGGCAAAGTTGAATTAATGTCACCGTTTCCTTCAGTTAAAGTTGAGTCTTGGGCGATGAAGCCGGGAGACATAACAGTGTGATTAGTATTGGCTTGTTTGCTTATTACAGGAAGACAGTGCTGCTGTGATCAGATTCTTTACCTAATAATTACATACACAAGAATGCACATGAGAGGCACTGGGACTGATAACAGGGTTTAAATCATTCATCAGTGTCTCTATTCCCATTCATCCCATTACTACAACGGAAAAGAAACACAACCTCGGCTGACCGTCACACACTCCTTTCACAGTTTTTCACCACATTCTCTCTTCCTCCCCCTCATCCACTCATCAAGACCACAAGTAAAATGTTTCTGTTTTACAAGAATCTTAATGAGAACTGATTCCAGTGGGGACCGGCTCAGATATTTGTTGCATGGTAACATGGTGTGTGTTCTGATTATGAGAAGGGAATTGTGACATATTAAATTTTGTAGTTATTTAATTAAATAAAAAATAACAGCAGTAGTTTGTTTGATTTTATCAACTTGAGGCTTCAATAAATAAATAAATAAAAACAGAGAGGATTAGTAGATGATCCCTTGTCTCCAGTGCTGGAAAACAAGAAATTGGCACCACAAAATTGCCTTTGAGTATTAAACGATGACTCGAACATCATTTCCAAATGGTAATAAGCATTTGGGATTTTAATTATGAATGTTAAAATTCTGCCCTACCTATAAGAAAAATACACCTTCTACACAAGAAATATTACAACTTAATGTGCAGATTACTAAAAGGTTTGCAGAGCTCATCCACTGAGGATGAAGCTTTTTTTTTATTAAATTACAAGTTACAAGAACATTTACCCCAAATGCAACGATTTAATGACGTATTCTGGGGTACTGTTTTCAGAATTTTGGCAATAAAAAAATATCCTAACAGAGTAAATCCAACTGAATTCACTTGATTAGGGTCATGTATTTAAATTTCATTTAATTACATCAGATGAAAGTGTCTCCACAGTAAAAGAAGGCCATGTCTTCCTGGTCAGGGGCTAATTTAACTCCATCTGATTAGGTGTAGGTATTTTAACTCACCTGGTTAGGCTTAGGCACTTAGCAATTAGGATCAACCCAGTGGTTCCAGTGGTGACCATTGGTGGCATGGTGGTGCGGTGAACAGCATTTCCTGGTTAAATCACCGACTCGGGCCTTTTGCATGGAGTTTGCATTAATCTATATGTTGATGTGAGATAAATAATGACCTTGAAGTGTACAGAATAAAGCACTGCATCAATGCATAGTTAAATGTGGCCAATAGTCTGAAGGACTTTGAGTATTCAGTAAAGCTGCATCAAAACATGGAGGATTGCTTATCACAGATCACTGTGAAGCCTGACGGTTGGTCAGTAGTGAACATTCCAGGAGCCAGTTATCTGGGAAACCATCGAATGTTTTTATTGGCCTGTCAAATATCAGTCACTGGTATCGTGTGTGCTCATTGGTTGCCAGCATAATTTTTTAAAATCGTAATCACATGAATTTACTGACTTTTTATAGTCTCTGGTTTTAACGGATGCATCTTAAGATTGGAAAAGCAGTATATAAATAAAAGTGCCTTCCATAGTTGGGATTAGACCATTAGGAACCATTTTTTTAAATGAATCTTTTTAGAAGAATGATTTTTAAACTCATTTCTGTCTCTCTCATGTTATGCACCTTTAGATTTTGACTGGAACTACTTCTGGTCATGGAGTCGTTTTGTGGACTATGTGCAGTGCGTGCTGGCCTTCACTCTGGTGGCAGCGTACATCACCTACCTCCTCCTGGACTCGGTTTTGTTCGTGGAGACTTTGGGATTCCTGGCAGTCTTCACCGAAGCAATGCTGGGTACACCGCAGCTCTACTGCAACTATCAGAACAAATCCACAGAAGGCATGAGGTACATCTGCCATTTTCATAAAGAATCCACTTTATGTATTCAGTCATGAGGGGATGCAATGGATAAAAACTTGGATCTTGAAAGCAGACTCAAAGCAAGCATTGTGGGAATATTTGGATTAGAAGAAAGGCAGATGAAAGCAGTACTGAACTCTTAGATCTTTTTCCCAATTGTATCAGCAATGACCTTCTAGAGCTCAGTCAGAGTGCTTGTGAAGATTTTATTAAGATTGGTATTCTCATATATACATCCCAGTGACTGAGCCCTACCAAAACACAAAGCAGACAGTTATTAGACGATACATATGTGCTCTGCTGTTTTGGCGTTGAGCTCAGATGACAAGTTGAGGTATCTCCATGTGTTTTTTGGTCAAATTCCTGAGCAAAAAGCTTTGTTTGTGGAGAAACCAAAGAGTAGCTAACAGCATTTGGAGGGCTTGGAAGTCATTTTTACCCTTACCCTTAGCCGCTACAATACTTGCAGCTCGTTTTATGAATGCTCACCATTCGAAATGCTGTAACAAAAAATTATTACACCAGGCAGTGACTTTGAGCCACTGTAACACCCTTATTCTTTTCTTCTTCTGACGTTCTGTTGTAAATCTGCTGCTGTGTGTGAGATGATCATCCTGTTGCATGAGATGACCCCACATTTGACTCTAGAATACTTTGGTAGACAGAGGAGTAACTCAGGAGCTGCAAAATAGCCCAAATCATCACACTTCCACCGCCGTGCTTGACAGTGGGTTAGGGTTAGGGTTTGCGCTGATGTGCTGTGTTTGGTTTTCGACAAACGTGCTACAGTGCATTATGGTCAGACATCTCCACTTTGATCTCGTCTATAAAAGGAACATTTTTCCAGATGTCTTGTAGTTTGTTCAGTGCAAATTTGGGACGATTTGTGTTTTTTAAAGATCTTTGTTACAAATAAGCTGCAACCATTAAGCTTGTTCATGATATAATTAGCCAGTTGTTTAATTACTTGTTGCTTAGACATATAAAACAGCCAGCAAGAGTTTGTAAAACAAATGTACTTCAAAAATAGAAAAAAGGAATCAATCTTAAAAACTACTGAACCCATCAATTGCTCAGCTGACACTGGTCTATTTATGTATGCAAGCCTGCAATTTTCAACAACACTGTCATCATGAAAGACACATTGATCCGGGCGGCTTTTTAAGCTTGTTATTGGTGGTGCAAATCTAAATGGAAAAAACATCCCAGAAGGTATGCAGTTCTCAGGAAAGCACCCTAATTGGCAGTTCCCGCTAGAGGGTCCCAAGAAATCTTTTGTCCAAAAATGCAGTATGACACTGTGAAAGTTAAGCCACGCCCCCAAATTCAATTGACAGATGTATCCTGCAGGGACCTGGGATTTTAACTGGATAACAAACATTTGACCCAAATGTTCTCACCACTAAAATTTCAAAAGTTCTGACATGACGTAAAGGTTCAAATCTCTCATCTTAGAATGGAAACAAGGAACCTTACACACTGTATTCCTATTCATTTTAGTTGTTTATCAGACTGTATTAATGTTAGACTACAACCCCCCCCCAAAATCAGAAGATGGGAGTTAATAAGACCCAAACTTAGAAAAGGATAGACTCAGTCTTCAGGCTTCTTAGAGAAGTTTGCCACTATAATCAACTTTAAATGCAGAATGGTTGTTGGCCAACACGCTCTTATTTTCATCAACTACTTAGGTCTTCAGTGTAATTTATCGAGAGTCAACCCAATGAAAATTAAAACAGATTTAGTCCTGTCCTCGATTAATGATACTGTCTTTGCCCTGTTAAATAATGTTTCTTTTGTGAGTGCTGCTTCCATCACAGACAGCTCTGTGGCTGTACAGCAGCACACCGTAATGATTCCAGATGATATTGTCGCACATGTGATCATTAACACTGACACATGCTTATTAAGTATCTCTGGCACCTGAAGTAAGAGCACGGCTCACAGCAACCATGTGTTAATTCAGCCTGACAATTGGCTATCTGAAGTTTTGCCTGAGAATCAGTATGGTAATGAAGTATTCTGTTTCCCCACGTCAGTTGCTAATGTGTCATTTAGGCTCATTAATGAAGATCTGCATCAAGCCTCAGGCTGTAATTAGAGACTGTGATATAATATTGATTTTTGAAAGCATATACAGTTTCAGAATTGGCCCTAGCAGCTCTCTGAGCTGTGGCCAAGCCCTGGTAACTGCTTTTTGGAATTGTATACTTTGTTACAGTAATTGCAGGCATGGATTTAAAAAGAACCCACAGAGAATCAATATGATTAAACTAGATTTAGATAGAGATGTTTAAGTTGCTAAAAGTACTTGGAAAGATTAAACTGATGATGTCCATATGAAAAGACCTGTTCATCTGAGATTGTTCACAGAACATGCAATAAAAAGCTTTCTCACAGTGTGTGTCCTGCCTTAGAGCAGAACCCCCTCACACACACACGCACACTCATATACCCTCCTCTCTGCTGGTTGACTTTCTGCAGCAGACAGATAACAGAGCTCCAGCAGGGCTGCCTGTCCACTTAACCGGCCATGACAGCTCCCACGCTGGGCCTTTCCATACCCTCTCTGTCCAATGCCTTATTTATTTTTGATTTCCTTATATTTTCTGCCCACCCGACACTCTCTCCACCACCAACATTGTCCTTTAAGCTCTCTACACTGTGTGATTGCTGAAGGACCCCACACTCAGTTGTTCTTATATTGCTAAATCTGGTGCATTTTGTGATTTTTGTGTGATTAGAAAGTGTTTCTTACTTGTTTGCTAGGTTCCTCTTCCCCTGACAAAGTTAGCTGTTTTCTACACTGCATTTCGACAAACCTGTAGGCAAAGGTTGTAAACATTATTTTGGGTCAGGGCAGGCATAATGGTATCTCTATGGTGCATTGGAGACTGTCTGTGCTCTCAGTTGTACTCTGTAAAATATATTTTAGATGCTCTAAAGGAATATGTTGGTTTTTGTGCTGCTTTTATGACTGAGTTTCTTGTTCTGGCCTGTAGAAAAGAATTTTATTCTTCTGAAGTACTGACAGCACACAGAAATGTTTGTCATTGATGTTGATAGGAAGAACCATATATGCTGCTGTCAAAACAGGAGGAAAATTTTTTTGTGGGAAAATACATCATGATGGAATTACAGGCAAATAGCCAACAGCCGTTTTAATCATAGATTTAATCGGGCTCTACGACGTGTTCCACTATCTGTATTTACAAAAAGATTGCAATGGCAAGAAGTGGGAACTCTCTTTTACGCAGTCTTGTCATTGCAGTTGCTGATTTTTGTGACTCACCGTGTTGCTTATGAATTTCTAGGAGTTTCTTTCTCATCTTGATTCATTTAATTAAACTCGGCCCTATAGGTTACACACTGTTATGGCCCGTCTAGGGGTGGCCAGACCACAACATAAGGGTGATCCATCCTCGTCAGACCCCGAGCAGCCACATCACACAATTGGTGGCATTAATAGTAGTTTAATAATGATTTATTTACAATATGTTGATTCATTAGGTCATTTGACACAAAAGAACTAGCTGGCTATAGCTTCGGGGTGGACCTAACGCCAAAACAACAAACAAAAGGAGCCTATCTCGAGGATTTACCAAACTTAACTGACCAAAAGAATCAAACTAAATGAAAGCAACTTGCCTCCCTAATGACGAAAAACAGGAGAAAACTATAATCAAACAAAAAGGCAGTCCACCCCTACATGCTCCTGTACTCCTGGTCTGCTGGTTGGAATGAGGTGAGGATGAATGACTGGCGGTCCATGGCGGTGTCATCATATGAGCCATCTCCAGCTGGTTAGCCAATCCGTATGATCCTTTTTTTGGTTCCACCAATCACGGAGAGGTACCTGTACACTGAGATTTGCATATTAAACAGCATTACATCAGGAGTCGTAACACACATAGTCACGTGACAAAGAACATTTATTCTGAGCTCTGTACAGCCCAGCAAAGAAGTAAGTACACTCTTACTACTTCCTTAGGAATTAAGAGGGCAGATGCATGTTAACACAATGCTACAATCTCACCAGGAGTGGTTATCCAAGCAAAATGACTCCAAGATCACATCAGAGGAAAAAAAAAACAAAACAAGTGCTATATCTTAGCATGTTAAATTTTAGGTTTATACCTTGTTAGATATCAGGTATGAGCTGTCAAACAAGTGACCAGTTCAGATGTTGTGGGTAGAAAGAAAGCCTAACTACAGAGGTACTGTAAACACTACTGTAAGCCGGAATAGTGTAGCTAGCCAGACTTCTGAGATAAAGTAAATTTTGTTGTCTTATATTGTAGATTAATGCTTTCCAGTAAAACTAACCAAAGTCTCCCCCCCACCCATTGCAGCAGATGGCTGCCTTTCCCTTTGCCCTAGTTTTGCTCCAGGTTTCTTCCTGTTAAAAGGGAGTTGTTCCTTCCCACTGTCACGATTCCCTATAAAGTGCCTGTACATAGGGAATGACGACTCTTACTTTGAGATTAATAAAATGGAACTGAATTAAACATCAGTTTCATTAGGTTAAAGTTTTTCACTTTAACCATATTACCTTGCCATGACAACAGATTCCTTTTTATTTTCTGCTGTGTACAGTCAGTTCAGTGAGTAATCGTATAGGATCTTTGTCGCTGCATCTACATCTAACTAACCACCACTATGTTTTCATGGGATCACAAGTTATTGAATAATTAACCGATTAAGGTAAATAGTAGGGGTGCAACGATACACAAAATTCACAGTTCGGTTCGATACTTTGGTGTCACGGTTCGATATTTTTTCGATACAAAAAAATGTTCATGCTTTTTTAATTTGTCATTTATTAAAATTATAAATATATATTTTAACTCAAACGTACAGTTTTTAAATTTTATGTTGCTGAAACAAGTAGTAATAAAAAAAAAAAAAATTCTATCTGATCGAGAAATCACTCATCTTTGGAAAAGAGAGTTTATTACAGAGAAATGTCTCTTTCCAAAATAAAAGCTATACTATACGCTTCTTCTGGGCTATATTCTCAGCAGCATATTAAACATATCAGGTCCCCATAAGGAGAATCATGTGCTAACGGCTGTCTAAATGACTCGGGTAAAGTTTGTAGCATGCGTGCTTGTTGTTTTTGTCTGCTTCCACTTGTCTTTGCACTTGGATGATGTCGGAGTAAATGTGCAGTCATATTCATTGTGTTCCCACTAGTGCTGTCAGCGTTAATCTGAAATGACGTTAACGCCACAACACGGCAAATCTCCGTTAACGAGCTACCGCGGATCACCCCGTGCGTGGGGCTGGATGGGTCAACACGTTAACGAGCAAACTGCGCTAACGCAGTAGTTCCCACCCATGTAATTAAGCATTGCGTGGCACATCCAACATACTGTTTTACTTTTGTCCATGACACACTTACCTTCAGGGTCATACGTCACATGAAAACCAAGATAGTTCCAAACGCCACATCTGAATGAGGGTGGGGGAGGTTCAATTTGCTATGTTGCAAGGAGCTTAGCTTCTGTCTTGCTAGCTTGCGCTGCGCTCAGTGGATCTGTGCTCGACAGTGCTGCCTAGGCGGAGTAGTCGAGCGCAGATCCACTGAGCTCAACACAGACAGCATCGTCAGAAGACAAGTTGATAAAATAAATTAAAAATGTTGTATTGTTCGATACATATGCGTACCGAACCAAAAGCACTGTATCGAACGGTTCAATATTGATACGAGTATCGTTGCACCCCTAGTAAATAGCAGACCACGTGTGGAAGGATTGCTCTATAATAGTTGGAGCAATCCTTCAAGAACCAAGTTTACATGGAAGACTGTGCCAACTTCTAATAATAATGTCAGTTTATGTGTTTAAATTTAAAGAAATCTATTAAAGATATATGCAGACAAATATTTTTTTCTCCATGAAGCTCAAACTCCAACCATATCTGTTAACCCATTCAATTACATTATATTTATATAGCACAAAATCACAACAATGATCTCCTGCAGGCACTTTATGCTGGTATAGATGCTACAACAATACAATTCCAAGCATCATAAGAAACGAAATCTCATTTTGACCATCGAGATCATGGAGTGTATCATAGTTTCAGTAACAACGCTGGCAGTATTTAACATCAGTGATGTAGAGTAAACAAAAAGCACTGGTGCCCAGGATGTTGTTCTCACTAGAGAAAACTTCAAAAAGTGCATTTTGGTAAACTTTCAAGGTTATATCACCATGTGGGAAACCAGATTATAGGATATGAAAGGTCTCTGCTTTTAGACCAGGCCATATGGCCATATATGATTCTTACTCTGTTAAAAGAATCTATTTATTTGAAAGTTTTACTAACACCAGAAATCAGTATAACTAATTGCTTGTTTGTGTGGGACCAATGGTTATATTAAAGCTTTTTCCACTATTTAGCAGAATTCAATTATTAGTATAAAATATAAACCTGCTAATAAATTGAGATCATATAGATTAAGCTATATTAAGCAGGGGGAAATTGTCAGTGATACAGTCTCATTAGTTCTCAAATGATAAACACAGTGTAGTCCCTGTATCTCTGTTATCCATAGAGTTAGTTCAAATATAGCCAAAAGAACTCCAGCCCCCAGTCTGTGAGAACATGAAGCTTCCTGTTAGTTCTGCTTTTTCTTTTGTTACCCTACTGCACAGTCTGAAGCTAAATCTTCCTCAGAAGGAGGACATTGTCATTTCCAGTCCTGTTTATTGTTTGTCCTCTCCTTCCCGTGAGCACAACCTGTTGAGTCTGGCAGGCTGTTGCTAGGTTACTTACCTCAGCCAACAATCAAGGTGTGTGTGTGTGTGTGTGTGTGTGTGTGTGTGTGTGTGTGTGTGTGTGTGTGTG
>NW_005187557.1:1086835-1102034 GCF_000239375.1 Pundamilia nyererei
TGTGTGTGTGTGTGTGTGTGTGTGTGTGTGTGTGTGTGTGCGCGCGGTGATATGAAGCAAAAATCAATTTACAATTTTCAAGGTTAGAACTCGGCTGCAGTGTTATTATCAGGTTTGTTCTTGTGTTCGGGGTATGTGTAGTTAAGAGGAAGTGAGAAATGCACACATGTAAACAAGAGAGCTACTTTCTGTAAGTGCCTGGAACTAAAAAGGAAAAAAAAACATGTCCACATGGTAAAGGATAATGCTGACTTCCTCTCAATTAATGGCCCAGGCAGCAAGCTCCCACTCTGACTGTAGGTATATTTTAAGTTACACCACTTTCTAGTATTTATATATTCAGACTCACAGTAGTGCAGGTCTCCACACTCCCCAGTAGGCAGTGGGTGGAGTTGAAGCGGGGTAGATATTGCTATGAATCATTTCAGATGTACTCAGCGTGTAGACATACACCATCGCTGCACCAGACAGGAGGTAGCAAAGCTGTTTTGTTATCGTTGTTGTTGTTGTTGTTGTTGTTGTTTTTAATCATGAAGGGAACTCGGGAAGACATGGCTCATGTCCATGAAGACAGATCTGAAACCATGTTAGTTATCTGTTTATTTACCCTCAGGTGTTATATTAACCTCATCAATCATAATCGTATGTTTCCCAGTATACATAACTTTAAGTTAAATGTCATTCTTTTAATTCGAATGCTAAACCAAATTTGTCATTGGCAGCCTCCAGTAGTTATGATTTTTTTTTTTTTATCATAAGGATAAAGTGAATGCTCCCCATCATCTTCGTCAGCCTCGGCTTTTATCAGCAAACGTTTATAGTTCTTATTCCCTCCTGCAGCCAGCTGCTATTTGCTAAAACTGAAAATTTCACTCTGACTGGGTTTTTTTGTTTGTTTGTTTTGTTTGTTTGTTTTGTTTGTTTGTTTTGTTTGTTTGTTTTGTTTGTTTGTTTTGTTTGTTTGTTTTGGGGGGGGGGGTTTTAGGGGCTAACACAACATTAATCACAACAGGTCTGCGTAAAAGAAAGCAAGTTTTAATTTTTGAGATATAAGTGTTTTTTGGGGGGTGGGGTTGCATTAATTTATTCTAAACAAAACCTCATTTTAATAAATGACATTATGATTAATATTTAATTTTAATTCAGTTTTTTATTGTTAATTTTGAAATCCTAATTAATCAAAAATTAATAAAATCATGAATTAAGACATGCATAAATTTAAAACAGTCTGAATCTGGAGCTAATTTTCTCCTATGTTATTCTTTTAGGCAGCACAGGGGTTAGAACTGCTGCTGCACAGCAAGAAGTCTTTCTGTGTGGAGTTTGCATGTTCTCCCCGTGTTTGCGTTGGTTCTCTCCAGGTACTCCGGCTTCCTCCCACAGTCCAAAGACATCCAGTTAGTGGGGATAGGTTAATTGGAAACTCTAAATTTCCCGTAGGTGTGAGTGCAAATGGTTGTCTGCCTGTATGTGTTAGCCCTGCAGCAGACTGGCGACCTCTCCAGGGTCCAGGACCCTGAAAAGGATAAGCGGAAGAGAATGGCTGGATGGTTATTCTTTTATTCATTGTACTCTAGAATTTATAACCATTTATTGTTTTTATTTATAATATAAAACACAGTGTTCAGTTCTTATTAGTGTTCTCGGAAAGTGGAGTATTTGCTTACATAATATACATAATTGGCTTTTTAATCCATTTTCTGACATTTAATTCTAGAAAGTGACAGAAGATATGTTAATACGAGTTTAAGTGCTGCTTAATAGATCATTTGGATGTTTTCTTGAATCATGTGGGTGCCACTGGTCTTGGAACCAAGTGAAACTATCTCAGCCAGTCTACAATAAATATTTGTGAAGGCAGATACTTTAAGGAGGACATTAGGCCGGATTAAAGGGGTGTTTGTGCCATGTGTATCCTGTGTTTTGAGGGGGGCTGTGGTAACAGTTTTCAAGCTGCTGCTGTTATTAGATGGTACATACTGATGCTGACCAGCCCACCATTAAACAAATAAAACACAACAACACATACAGGCTCACACAAACACAAAACACAGAAATGGGACATCCAGACAGCCAACTGCAGCCTTATAAGGTTTGTGATTTTGAGCTGCATCCCAGTATGCTAGATAACGGTGCCAGAGCCTTATTTAGCCTGCAGGCTGCTGTCTGCACACACTGCCACGTGCCTTGGGTAGATCTGAACTGACTGCTGATTCAGCCAGGCCATCACCTGTGGTCTGGTGCATGGCACCGCTTGTGTGTAGCAGGGCTGTCAGGCAGAGCTTCGGATCACCGCAGCTGGAGGATCCTCAGATCATTCGTCCAACACGAAATCCCTCCATCTGATCCATCACTCGGGGTCCTGCTTTCTCTTTCTTGGATGATTAAATGATAATGGGATTGTTTCTTTTCAATCCTTCAGGGTTACAGCTCTTTTGAGAATGAACTGTTGATCTAAAGTCATATTTTTGTAAATAAATGTATGAATGAACAACCAGACAGCGAAGACCACAAAGAACAGCAAAAATGATACAATCTTGAGCATCGTTATTTAAAGAAAATTAGTAAATTAGTAGTTAGTTGTGTAAAATGGTATGCAGGCCTTCATAAACCATCTTCTGATTGAATTTTGTCTTTAATGGCACTTAAATATCAGCAGATAGTCTAATCTTTACTTTTAATAATAATAATGGATTGCATTTATATAGCGCTTTTCAAGACCCTCAAAGCGCTTTACAATTCTGCTATTCATTCACTCTCACATTCACACACTGGTGGAGGCAGCTACAGTTGTAGCCACAGCTGCCCTGTGATAGAACTTTGCATATTTGCTCGACTCAGCATTTAAGTTGAATAGAAATAGTATTTTCTTAATGTTTGGATTAAAACTTGATGGAATGACCCCACTGTTTTTGTTTTGTCTTGTAAAAATGCAAAAGTTCAAAGTTCAGCTGAGAGAAGCACCGGGCCTTAACAGTATAACTTTGTAAGAGTGAGTCAATATAGAATCCAAATGACAAATCTCATAGGTAAAGCTGTTTATGTGCTTTAGCCAGCCTAGCTGTACATCTGTAAGCCACTTGGCAACCCACCATCGGAAAAGCTCCTCCTGTAATGCTACAGCTCTGTTGTCACTGCTGCTCTGTTCATCATAGTCAATTTGTTAATTGTGTTTTGCCTCCAGGTTTCCACAGTTTCATATCCTTGCCTTATGCTTTTTACAAATTTGTGCCAGACAGTGAATTGAAATGACATTGTGTGAGTGAAGCACAAAAAAGAAATGTGCTAAAAAACCAACTAAAAATAGATGGACAATAGATCCTCTGTTTTAACCTAAACCTTATAACTTTATACTAGTTTACTGTATACATCATATTGTGGAACTGAAATATGCTTTTCTGATTAGCTGTTGATGTCAGCACGCTGTGCTCTGCGCTGAAATGGCAGAAGTGGAGAACTACTGTGGCGCTGAACCAGACAGTTTCTACCCTGGCCTCTGCATGTGCTGGGTTTGTGCTTTGTCCCAAGAAATGGCAAATAGCACAGCTGAGGTTGAAGCGTGTGCCTGATTTATTTATAGGCTTTTTAAACAAAGATGAATGAATTGGCACAGAACTGCTAGCATTGTAAAACTGCGTTTTAGAAAAACACACTTTCATTGACAAGGAAAGATAAATCAAGTTTTGTCCATTGGAAGGCAGTGGAAGTTTGTCTTAAATGTGACTCTCAGTACAAACAAATAAAACAGAACAAAAAAAACCACATGAATATATCTGATAAAGACAATTGATTTCTTGTTCAGTCTAATCTATTCCTGTATTCCTAGCTGCAAGCAACATATGCATAGCCAATATAATATGATTCTTTTTTTTTTTCTCTGCAGAACTGGAAAGAATTTTACAGAAGAGGATTAGGGCCACTGGGGGGGAGTTGGCACGTCTTTTTTTTCTTTTCTTTTTTCTTTTTTCTTCTTTTCCACAATTCTGAGAAAAGTCAGAATTATGACTTTCATCTCAGAATAATGACTTTTTCCTCAGAATAATTTTTTCTCAGAATTCTGTTCTGGCCTTAAAGTGACGTCCATCATTTACACCGTCTATGTTCTGGACTCTAAGCTAACCAAGTTAATGCTACTTTAAGGTTTTGTTGAATTGTACAGATGAGGATTAGGGCCACCGGGGGGGACTTTTTCCTCAGAATTATTTTTTCTCAGAATTCTGAGAAAAAATAAGCTGTAGAAAAACTTGATGCTTTTCTACAGCTTATAACTACTCTGTTTACAGTCTTTGCTGGTTTTATTGGTGCACCATGTTGAAAATGGATACAAATAAACAGACAGTTTGTACTTAGCCAGTGTTACCATACCATGCATCTGGAACCCAGTGTAGAAACTGTGTGGTCAGTGCAGCTTATACTTCTCCACTGCTGCCATTTGAGCCCAGAGCTCAGTTGGCACTCTCCGCCCCTCATTTGTCTCAGAGAAGGTGACAGATAAGTAGCCAGACACCCTCTCCCCACAGCCCTGCCTTTGCCACATCTTATTAGAGAACCACCAAAGGAACTGGTCAAACAAGAATCCTCCCTCTCTTATCTTTACATCCAGATTTAGCACCATAACTAAGACAGCAGCCACTGAGGGAGGTGTGGGTGGTGGGGTTTTTTGGGGGATGTTTGGAGGGGATTGTTTTCACAGTGCTAACAAGCTCCTCGTGGAGAAAGAGTAGTGTGAGGACAGCAGGTATAGGGAATGCAAATACAAACGGGTATAGAGAGTTGATGGGAGGCTGAATGGATGAGGAGAGACATGCTTTAAAAAATGGAGAAAATGATGCCAGTGCAAACATTTTGAAAAGATTCAGGGAAGGAGCTGGAGAAATGTTAGAAAGGAGTGTAAGAAAAATGACAAAATCTGCAACAAAAAAACCCAACAAAAAAAATCGTCTTAAAAATACATAAGTCTAAAGTGAGGTTGGCGATATAAATAATGCAAGAACGGATTTGGCTCCAAAGCTTTGCCCCAGTGTGGCTAAAGTGCACACAGTTGGGGTGACAAGCCACTCCTCCACCCCATTCCCTTTTACATTTGTTAAGCGGCTTATAGAAAGGCAGGAAATCTGCTAACACAATGATTCATTGTTTCTTCTTTATCTTCATATCACCATGATTCACCTGCTGCAGTAATCAAAGCATCACACTGCGACATGTTTAATCAGGATGCTCTATCAGAGGATCCGCGGGGCACTGGGAACCGCAACTAAATGTACTTTACTTTCTTAGTGGAACATTCATATCAGACGGTGAAATATGCCCTGAACATCAGCCACAGGTCAAATGTTTCTGGGTTTTTTCATAACGTTCACAGTAAGCACACTGCACTTTATTGCTGTTGTGTAACCTAATGGAGACCGTATTTTATAAAATCAGCATCGTGTTGAATTCAGTAAGACTAATGCGGTGAAAGTGTTTTGTTGAGATCACAGACGACTAAGACAGAGTTGTTTTCCCTGGACTGTGGAAAGGTGTAACCAGTTTAGTGTACAACACATCAAAGCTACTTCAAGGTTTGACATCTTGTACATACCTTTTTTGTAATGAGTTATCTATTCTGCCCATTTTCACCCAGAGAAATGCCCTCACTGGATATTTTGTCTTTTTCAGACCACTCTCTGTAAACCTTTGAAATGGTTAAATATATGAATCCCATACAGGACAACAAAGACATAGATTCAGTGTCTGCTTTCCAGAATATCAATAAAAAGTTTTTCAGAATTATAGCTATTATTTGATTAACAAAAATAAAAGCTGGTCAACACTTAAGTTTAATGGTTCTCAGTTCTAGAATATGTGAACGCTGATTCTAGGGGAACGATGTCACAGAATTTTTTAACATTGATGGAAACACACTGTGTCCTGGCATTACACACTGAAGGCCAGTTTGGCTCTGTCTGATTCAGCTCAGTAGGTGACATTGATTGAATGCTCATTGGTAATCACATTCATTGCCTAGCAGTGTCAGGGAAGAAGAAAACCTGATTAGCTTTTACAAGTTGATAAAAGTAAAGGCAAGCAGCCTAATGAGTCACAGTCAGGAACTGAGTTCCAGCCATCAATCCATCCTGATGCTTAACTGAGTCTGGATCGCAGGGAAGCAGTCTAAGCGGGAGCATCCTTAGTCCCTCTGCCTAACCGGTCCTCCAAGAGGGACACAAGCTGCCCAAGAAAGAAGGAAAAAGATCGTTATCTGTCCAGCATGTGCTCTGTGTGTCCCGGAGCCACTTCTGGTAGAGAGCGATCCAGGACAGTCACCTAGAGGCTTTCTAGTCTGATGTCCAAACATTATTTTGGTCACTACCCAGATGAGCAAAAAGGTAGTGCACTACAGATCAAATACAAGGCTAATACCACAAAAGGAAATGCTTTCTTCTACTTTTTCACAGTTTTTAAATCTCAGATAAACATATCTCCAGACCCGGGCAATAAAACTCATATCCAGCAGTATCTCACAGAGTCAGATACCACTGGATATATACCAGCCCTTCAAATTCAGGGTAGCAGTTGCCTCAGTGGCAGAAAAAAAGATATCTGCAAAGCTCATTCAAATAGTGCTGACCAACCAAGCTAACACGCTTGAGTGAAAGGATTTCAGATATCGCAGCATGTGTTCACATTGTTGTAGGCTGGTAGCGTTACGAGGCTCATCTGACAAGACCTCCTTCTGTACGTCTATGAGTGGATTGTGGGCACACTGATGGTTCAGTCCTTTCTTTGTCTGCATTGCCTGTGTGTATTTCTGCCTCAAACAAATAATAAAAAAAAAAATGCAACAAGCAAACTAAAAACAGATTCGAGTGTACCTGAGCTCTGCAGAAGGCGATGGATTTGTTGATGCTGTCATAAAAGAGAGCGGGAAACACCCATAACCACCAAGCCAAACTTTTCAGAGAGCTTTACAAGCAATTTTGAACTGATGTCCTCGCATTACTTGATACGCAGCTGTACATTGTGTTTTTCTATCTTGGGAGAGGATAACATGTATGAGAAAGTGTGTTATTCAGACCCCAGGCCTTTGTTCTTTTTTCGCTGACTCTTGTTTGGCTTCCCTTTCCATCTCATTAGTTGAGTTCACAGTGCTTTCCAGTGCCAGTGAGAGGATGATGATTATGCTTAGAGGAACTTTGGCTCTTCCAAGTCATGTGGGCGCTGATCTCCAGTCACTTGTAGAGCGATAACTGCATAATTCATGTCTGGATTGTCTCACGTGCACTCTGTGAACAGCTCGGTATGAACCGGAAGCAGAATTTTATAGTTAGAAATGTGCCACAGGATGCAAAGTTAATAAGAAGCATCCAACCTGAAGAGATTCATTACTTCAATTTCCCCTGGTACTTATTGTGTCATATTTCCTATTTCTTTGCTGCCTGCATCTCTCAGACTTCGTGTCCTGCTGTCATTAACATGTGGTTTTGGTGACCAAATGGAGTAAAAAGGGACAGACCCTAAGTGTTCAATATGAGAACAAATTATTCCATCAGTAATTTGGTTTCCTCTGTAACAGCAGTCTACAACTCATTAATACTAAACAGTTTCATTTTGCACATATTCTTCAGGATTATATTTTTATTTCCTAATGACATTTTTTGCCATTGTTGTTTTTGCAACAACCATGTTGATGCAATAACAGTATTATGGGAAAAAAGTCTCTCATTTCTTTATTCTTTCTTTGGATGATGGGAAATGGGTGCAGCTATTTACTGAAGTATGTGCAACAATATATGGAAATACCGCATAGAAGGCAAAAAGAGTTTATACAATTCTAATGAGCCTAAACGTCAATATTTGGTATGACCATCGTCATTCCTCAACACAGACTGAAGTGTTTTATTAATTTACGTAGTCTTCTGGAATAGTTCTCCAGGCTTTTTGAAATACATTGAAAGTTTCCCTTCGGATGTAGATTATTCCAATCTCTGTCAAGATGATTCCACACTGCTATTGGGGTCCAGGCTCTGGGCGATGAGAGTCCATGACCGATAGTGTTCAATTTTGAGTTATTATATCCGGGTATGTTTTTATTGCACTGGCAGTATGTTTGGGATCATTGTCATGCTTAAAAACCAATCAGATACTTTCCAGATGATATTAATTGGTGGATCAAAATCTGGTAGTACTTTTATGCATTTCAATTCCATCAATTCTGATAAGATTGTCAACACTATTGGCAGAAAAACAGCCCAAACCATGACAGAGCCTCTACCGTGCTCTACAGATGTCTTTAGGCACTGTTATACCTCCCTCCTGATATCCTCTGTACATACCTGCTCCCACCGATTTTCAGTGCAGTTCTTGTGTAGTTTGGCATACCTCAGCATTTTCTGTTTCCCTTCCTTAAGAGAATAGTCACTAACAGCATTTCTGATGCAGCACCCCTAGACACCTAGCCTGTTACTAATCGCTTTGCTTTTATTGAGAATTACCGCAACACGACTTTTAAAGTGTATTAATCATGTTTTAAATAGGAAGTAATGTATTAACCAACTTATACTAAAAAGAAAAACTGGACAAAGGCTGGTGAAGGCACGACAAAGCTCTACAACACTGTTGTCATGTTGTCAGAAGTGCTTGTTAGAAAAATAACATTGAAAATAATTTAAAGAAAATTAACTCCAGTAAATCTGGTAACAAAAGAATGATACAGAATGGTAAAGCTACAGTAATGGGCTACAATATTAACATTGTTTTCTCTTCTTCTCTTCTTGTTTCCATCAAGCATCAAGATGGTTCTGATGTGGACCAGTGGTGACACCTTTAAAACGGGGTACTTCCTCCTCACCCAGGCTCCGGTGCAGTTCTGGATTTGCGGCCTGCTGCAGGTCTTCGTGGACATCACCATCCTCTTCCAGGTTTACTACTACAGCCGCTACCCGCAGAAACCAGTGTCACACACAGTTTCTCACACCACCAGTGCCAAAGCCCTCTGAGAACATCGGCATAATCTCTGAGGACACTACAAAGCAGCAGCGAGGAAGGCCTTATCGAGGCACTGTGGAAATGTATAAACACACACGCACCAAAGCATCTTGAGATGATGCAGCCTGCTGCTCCCCCTCACCTCCTAGTATAAATGAAGACTCCAACGCACTCATAAATAAGGCAAAGATACACAGACACCAGGTGGTGGCAATGTCTCCAGTGATACCCGAAGGACACTTGTTACACACAACGTCAGCCTGTTTTATTTATTGTCCTCTTGACTTATCAAAGCGGCCCAATGCATGCTAATAGGAATGCAAACGTCTCTGAGAATACACCTTGAGTCATCCTGTGCATGTGGAGAATATTATGCACACACAGCACATGAACATCCAGCGTATGCAAACTGCAGATGCACGCACTGAAATCAGTGCTCAAGGAAAAGTGGACCAGCTTGTGTCGTCCTCAAGATGAATGTTGCTTGGAACTTCTGCCTTAAAGCACCCACATTTTCAACATGGATTGCTGCATTGCCAGTAATGTGTTACAAATCAATCAAAACAAAAAAAAAGAAATGTTAATATACAGCATTGCTGAATGTACATTTGTTGTTGTTTTTTCCCAACACAGTGGAGGAATGCCAGTCGGTCTCCTGCTTGTTGGACGACATATGCTGTCATACTCAATCTTGCACGACAAAAATGCAGAAAAGCAAAGTCAATCTAACGTCACCAAATGAAGAAAACTCCTCACGTTTGGTCACGAATGTGAGTGGCCTTGAGACTAGCAAAAAGATGAGCGACTTAGCCTTTGTAAGCAAATGCCAAGACTTTTATACTAAAGCCCTTGACGACATTTTATATATATTTTCATCATTTCCAAAACGTCCTAAATAAATGCTCAAAGATGTGTTAACATCATTAAACTTATCCTGCGAGCCTACAACTGCGCTTCATAAAGGTAAAGGAATAATTTAAGCTGCCAGCATGATGCAGCCAATTTTCTATGTGTGGGACTAGCAGCTGAATCATAGCTCGAGGCGCTAGTTTAGCTTCACGTTCAGTCTGAACTCATCTTTATGATGACGACCGCATTTAAAGTCGCATCATGGGCTTAATTTAGTGATGTTTGCGGCTTCTGTTTCATTTTGAACATCATCCTACATTCATGCTATAACTGCAGGATAACAAGAAGCTGTTTTTCTGTCCTGAATTGGATCATGTTTTATTCTAAGGCCTCGTGACAGCTTTGCATTCACCACAATAGACTAGATTTTCTGTTTCTGTTGTGTTGCAAGCAAGTCTTGCCAACTGACAGCCAGAAGCTGAGCGCTCTAAAGCTTTTTCAAATTATATTATTTTTACATTTGCTTGCAGCTTGATGCCAATATTTCACTGAGACTTGTGTGACAAAAAACAAACAAGAACACTCAGAAAGCGCAGCTCCCTCCGAAGAGCAAGGGCTAAACTGTTGTTATTACAATATGCTGACGTCAGCCTGTTACGGCATCGTTGTGAGGTGTTATAGTGAAAGAAATATGTGCGTTATACAGCTTTCTCCATGTCTTTTTATGTGATAAAGTATGATATGGTTTCAAGAAACTGGAATCTGGAGCGGGCACATCCTGTTACAGCACCACGTTCAAATTCACCAAGCTCTTTAGACCGATCCATTCTTTTACAAACGTGTAAAAGCACACGGCGTGGATAGGTGTTTGATTTTATACACCTGTGGTAATGGCACTGAACACACCCGAATTCAAACGTTACTTTGGTCCATATCGTCTATCTTGCTCTGGCATTGAGATCCATCGATCTGCGCTAGACTGTGATTGTATAAAAAAGACAAACTTTGTTGAGTTTGATGATGACCACTATCAGGAGGCTGCTGCTAGAAATGCTCTGCTGCTGCTTGGTTCCTTCCTGAAATCAGAATCATGGATGCCCTAAAGTGGCTCGTGATGCTGTGCCACTCCTAATTGTACAATCATAATCCATAACATATCTAAAAACTGAGCTACATCAATCCCACATAGCAAAATTGGTATGGCTCAGATCTGGCCCACACAATGGGCTTACACATGGCCCACATACCGCAGAGAATGACGGCCCTTTGGTTTGCCAGAAGTGGCACACATGGGCCAGCACAAGGCCAGTTGCAGACACACTGGTGGTCCTGTGCCAAAGGGCCGTCATTCTTTGCGCTATGTTGGCCATGTGTAAGTTGTGTGCAGCCACAGGCCAGTTGCAGACACACTGTCAAGCCATGTAATAACAACATGTGCTGGAACATGGTAGCATGAAAAGAAATATGACAAAACTCTGTTCATACAGTGAATGGACTAATTCTGATATAGAGCTTTTCTACTTTCCCGGATTACTCATAGTGCTCTATACAACATGACACATTCACTCTGCCATGACACCAGTTAGTCAGAAGTGCCAGCTTGATGCCGGATCCAGGGAAGACCTGTTTTCTATGAGCCTGGGCCACATACACCAAACCACAATCGGGCCAGATGTGGCATGCCATCACATAAATAGTGCCATCTACACCAGGCCTGGCCCATATCTGAATGACATACCACTTACTATGCCAGAAGTCAGCCAGCAGTGCCGGCTTGACACCAGATCTGGCCCAGACCTGTCTGCTATGTGGGATGATTTTAAGCCATTCTGAAATAAACCAACAATGACATAGAGCTTCATAGAGCCCCATTCATTCTAAATTATTTCACAAGTAGTCCCTATGAAACCAGAGCTCCCATGAATGGGAGTTCTCAGTGTTATTAGAATTTTTTCTTTTTTAAATGTTCGGGATTGACCAGTAAAGTGTAAGTGCACAAACATCATTTCGCTCCTTACAGCAATAATAACGTTAAATACATTTTATGAAAAGGTTTTTATGCAGGACCAAGTCGATATGTTCTGTGAGCGGTGTTGTTCACAAAGCCCAAGCTGTAATAAACTGGAATTATGCCTTAAAGAGATGAACTTCACAGACTCACAGTTCAGAATTTGCTCAGCTAAGATCGTACCTCTTCCTCATATTGGCTGCAGAAAGCACTGACTGGCCAGTTTATCATTTATGACAAATCCAATAACATCCTTTAATATCCCCCCTGCTCATGACCCCACATCATTGTGAGGTCCTCTGTGAGGGCAGGTTCTACTCATCGTTTTGTCATATGAAATTCATTTCCTGTTAAACGCAGAGGCAGCCATATGATTTTTTTTTTCTTTGTGTTACTGTTGTTGTTTTGTCATTTCTCTCTGAGGAGGAATGCCAGACCATAAGGTGCACGACTGTCAGCCCTTCAGTGACCTGTGTACCACAGCAGACCTGTCCTCGTCTTCAAAAAGAACAAAACTGCAACAAAAATACATCTTTGTGTTCTGCCGAGAAACGACTATTCTCTGCTTCTTCTTTTTATAAACACGTTGGGTGAGAATCGGGTACTGAGGGATCGGTGGGGGTATTTTTTTATGTTTACATCTTTTTAGCTTACGTATTTATTTTGTCCTTTTTTATATTAACTCTTCAGGTGCCAGTGTAAGATTGCCTGTTCTCTGTCCTGACAGTGCTGAGCCCGAGTGTGTTGTGTGAGTTAATGTGAGATACCTGACCTGTTGTGCGAAACAAGATTAAACTGACCTCAGAGTTCCACTTCTGTGACTGTTTCACTGCACGTGATGATTTATCTTTGTTTGCTCCGTGTTTTGTATCTTTTGGCTCATTTGTCATGTGAACGTGTTTTCATGTTTTTGTTTGTTACTATACCAAAAATATCATTCTGTAAGTATGTTTATTATGTGTTTTTGTTTTTTTTACCCTAGTACAGCGATTTATGTCTCTATTTTTTTTAATCCATTTTCCTTTTAAACTGGCCACACACCTGTAGTTCCTGAGGCTGTTTAAACCCACCCAGTATTGTCAAGCATTTAATGTGGCATTGTCCCCCAATAAAAAGGACTCAGACAAACTCTTGCGCCATGTCTTTACTTATTGTTTTTTTTTCCTTTTGATGGAGATGTTTTTGGGACTTGTGACGACATCCGTCGTTGCTCTGATCAACAGTGTCGCTCTGGCAGGCATCAGTTGTCAAAGGAGGTGTAAGCCCACCAGCCGTGGTCCTTCTTTGGGCTTTGGGCACATGCCATCTGAAGCAATAATAAAAACATAAATCGTAATGTGCTTGGCTTTCCACACGGAGCTCTCTGCAGGCACAGAGAGGAGGCACAACAAAGATAAGAGTCACCAAACAAAAAAGGATCAAAAAGATGGATTTGAAAAAATGTTTTCTAATCCAGATTCACATTCAAAATGTGTTCCTATTTATGCCTTTCACTGCACCACATATGTCTCTCATAGATTAGGCCTGATTCATGCACACACACATATGTACTGTATATATAAACTGAAATGACACATGGACCATAACTGACAGAAATGTGTTTGAAACTTATCTAATTTAAACTCAAAGGTCAGGACCTCATACACACAGGCCTGGAAATAAAATTCTTTGTTTTCAGTGCCTCTGGAATTTGAGTGAATGTGAGAGAAAGAGGCTTCCCTTTGTGATAAATACTGAAAACATACGAGGCACTCACTTTTGAAACTCCTCTAGGGCCTTGTGTTGTGAACGTTGTCGCATCAAACCTCTTCACAAGTGCACCGCTGCGTCAAACCGCCACAGACAGGTGGCTTCTTACCAGGGTACTCCTCTAAGATTCAGTTTATCTGCATGGAATGAATATATTTTAAATAAAGTGACTGCGCTGCTTCACAGAGAGCCACTCAAGAGCTTTTTGAATGTGAGTGGTGGTGTTCACAAGCAGCATGGCTATTGTTAAGTGCTGGAGATAACAATTGGCCCAGGTATTAGAATGCCTATAGAGCAGTAATAGGATATAAAGTGGGCCAATTATGGTTTCCTATACTGTTACAGTGGTAGATACTCATTTCAAACAAAATGACAAATAATGAGGTTTGCCTACTGACAAGTTGTCCATATTAGCTGCAATCTCAACTGTCAGACTGCTTTAAAGGCACTGTTTCCAACCTTTTCTGTTCTATTAGACTATTAGCTATAGATTATAGTTTTTATAGATCTAAAATATGGATTGGACATCACTGTGACATCACCCATTAGTTTTGAAGCTTCTACTTTAGTGTTTTGACCACAGTCATGTCAAATTTTTTTGGACTGATGAAAGGTGGAATGCTAATTTATCAGTTAATGTTAGCTAGCTTGTTAGCAAGCTGTATTCTTGAACGGTATCAGTGCAGCACACAGAAAGCACCAGGCTAATAAAACATGAGAATTTTACTCACCAAAACTGAAGCCCAAATTTCTGGGATGGTCAGTTAACAAGACAATCGGTGATGTAGTAGCTCGTCCGCAATCGGTCTCAATTCACAGGTTATTACAACCAACTGGTTAAACTACAGGAATGTTTATGAGACATAAACCCCTGATTGACCTCTAATTTCCTACTTCTAATTTCAGACAAACCTGAGGATATTATGTTAAGCTTTATAGTTTATGTCTTGCATATAAACACAACCATATCCATAATCACATACTGTGTATGCTACCATTGTATATAGTGTATTATCTTACTTATATTATATATGTATGTATTTTATTTTTATTTTTTTGTATTTTCCTTCTGATATCTGTACCTGAGCTGAGGTAACGCAAAAATTTCCCTGTCGTGGGATCAATAAAGTCTCATCTTATCTTATCTTATTACCTTGGCCTCCAGTAACATTGTGAGAAATATTGGAACCATTTTTAATGTGCATATCAAACTATGTAGGACTGCTTTCTTCAATTTACACAATATCTCTAAAAGTAGAAACATCCTGTTTCAGAATGATCCCATAAAACTAGTGCATTTATAACGTCTTGCTGGACTACTGTAATTTATTATTATCAGGCTGTCCCAAAATTCCCTAAAAAGCCTTCAGCTGATCCAGAATCTTACAGTGAGTACAGACAGGGACAAGAAAGAGTATATTTTGCACATATTGGCTCCTCTTTGCTGGCCACCTGTTAAATCCAGAAACAACTTTAAAATCATTGTCCTAAATTAAAAAATCTTAAAGAGCTCATAGTACTGTATTACCCCAATAGAGGACTTTGCACCTCACACCACAGGCGTGAGGTTCTGGCTGCCTCTGCCTCAATTTTATCCCACAACTTAGACATTCACATTACTCACAC
>NW_005187557.1:1104785-1106893 GCF_000239375.1 Pundamilia nyererei
CTTCCCACTGTCGCCAAAGTGCTTGCTCATAGGGGTCATATGATTGTTGGGTTTTTCTCTGTATCTATGAAGCGCCTTGAGGCGACTTTTGTTGTGATTTGGCGCTATATAAATAAAATTGAATTGAATTGAATTGAATTGAATTGAATTGAATTGAATTGATCACGTCCCTAACTTCAGTATCCAGGTCAATGGGCTAATTGCAATATATACAATATCAACCGTGTTTAGAAGCAGCGGCGCCCACCAGCCAGGTGAGTGGCAGCCAATCAGAAGGAAGACAGACAGGAGCTGCTTGTTACTGCACTATGGCCTCACACAGTGGTCAGCGAGGTCCCATTGTGAAGCGTCAAGCTGAGTGTTTTCTGTTGCTTTCGTGGTGTTTTCAAAGCAGAGATGACATGCGAGGGGTGGATCTGAGTGAGAAACCAAGGGAGACTGCACATTCACAGGCTAATGACTTGTAAATCACACGGTAAACAGAGCAGAACAGAAGTTTATCTGCACATTTAATCCTGCCAAAATCTTAATAAAAGGAAAACAATTATAACAGTATGTAATTTTTCTACACGATATAGAAATGCTGCTGTAGTACATGAAATAAATCTGGACTCTGGGTTCAATTTGCAAGGAATAAACGTGTACAGAAAAAGTCCTGGTAGCTCGTTGTCCACACCCTTCATCATAAAACTGAAAGTTTCTAATTACACTATAGAAAATCTAGTTAAAAGTCAAAACTTTATATCTTCCTTCACATTTTTCAAAGCATTCAGGTGGGCCAGATTGGAGTCTTTCTCAGACTGAATCTGGCCCACGGGCCTTACATTTGACACCCCTGTCACAGAGCACCACGTTGGTTTTCCCAAAGACATCTAACCCTCTTTTTGCCACAAGACTTACCCTCATACCTGGTTTGAGAGACGGAATCCAGCTGGACTGGAGCTAAAATTCCAAACAGAGTGCCTAAATCAACAATAGATGAAAACTGAATGAATTTATTATCAGTGACAGACCTGAAATGAAAACAAGAAGTCAAACCACAATCAAACCAGTCCTGATTCACGTACCTCGTGAGTATATCACATACAGCTCTGCAAGTTTGAGGAAGCACTTGTGTAATAAATTGTTTAAGCCTTTCACACGGGACTGTGTTCATTATCATTTTTATTACATTTTTGTCAGAGACTTCCTCAGGCTATGGATTTATGACTCAAAGCACAAACCCTTTTAAACTCAAACACACCATCTGCTCCTCATCAAAACTCTATTTCCATTAAAATATTATGTAGTAGTTTTAAGAGTGTTCCCTCTGTAGTATTTTCACACTTTTTAATGACATTTTTTAATCCAGTGACTGCAATCCAGGGCAAGCACGTCCTTGCAACCTGTACGGCCTTTTGCAAATACCTGAACCTAATTTGCACTTTCAATTTGCACTCCGGCTTGACAACAGTTTGGGAAAATGGTTTGCTGTTGTATCGCTTCAAAGTACCAGGCACTCGAGTGGGAGAAAATGAAGAAAATGAAGCATTGTTTGTGGAATTACATGAAATCATGTGAGGGTGTAGAAATTATTTACAATAGCTGTTACTGCTTTTTGAATGAAGCTTTCCTGGGATCTCAAAGCCTCTTTGAAGAGAAGAAAACTAGAATTTCTTTGCTCTCTAACAAACTTCATGTACTTATAAATACAGGTATCACTGGTGATACATTTTGTCACTTCTTCTCTTGAAAAAACACCAATCTTTGGTTCATAATCAGAGGCCTGTATTATCAGCCTCACATAATTTCAGGTTCAACTCATTGGTGGATTAATTTATAATATTTAATACATTTAAAGAAATTAAATTGAGTTAGGCTCAAAATAGCAATATTAATTCATTTGAATTCAACTATATTTCTATAGCACCAAATCACACCAACAGTTGTGAGGCGCTTTATGTTGTAAGGTAAAGACCCTACAATAATACAGAGAAACCCCAAAACAGACCACCCCCTATGAGCAAACACTTGGTGACAGTGGGGAGGAAAAACTCCCTTTTAAAAGGAAGAAACCTCCATCAGGTCCAGGCTCAGGGAGGGGCAGGCATCTGCTACAACAGATTTGG
>NW_005187557.1:1107165-1128830 GCF_000239375.1 Pundamilia nyererei
AAAAAAAAATCTGGTAATTCTTTATTTTTATATTCATCGGGTCCCAATATGCTCAAATATCAAGAGAAATTAAAAATGCATGTTGTGGAAGAGTTCAGGTCTTAGGAGGTTAATCTGAGATCTTGCTGTGCTGTAATGATGAGTTCGTGATACTGGTAAGCCCATTGACTGACCCAGTCGCCCCTTTTCCAGCCAGCTTTTCTCCCTATGTGTGTTTCTCCCGCTGTGAGTTATGTTCACACATTTTTATATTTATATTTCAGTTCTCTTCCTACTACACACACACACACACACACGCACACACACATTGCTGCTTTGAAAGCCACTTTGCTGCCAGTAGACCTGTCCATGTTTGTCACAGGTCAACAAGACCTTCTTCACGTGAATGCTTTTGTGGATAGATTGGGAGACCCTGGGTGGACATCTTCATGTGTCAGTGTTAGAGTAAGTTAATTGGAAAAACTATCCTTCATATGGACAAAAAATTGTGTCCAAAAGTTGTTTGTTTTTGTTTCTTTCTTTCTTTTTTACTATAACGGCAGCTATTATAATCTGAGCTAAACATTAGTATCTTTAATAAACAAATACACAGGGAACTATACTCAGCTAGCAACAACCAAAAAAATCTTTGAAGGATAATAAAAAATCTCGAGTTTTTTTTCCAGATCTTTCAGATATATGATTAGAATGTATATTTGTCTAGATTCCAACTTTCAGCTGGTTCCCTTTTGTGTTCAGCTGTTGACCACCACAACACTAGCTCAGGATTATTATTTTTTTCTTGCTGTGCACACTAACATAGCAGGCTTAACCCAGCCCTGTATTCAGCTGTACCTAATCCCAGTGTTGGTGTTGTACCAGAATCATCATAGTCAATGTCGTTCCAGTTTAGAAGTGACCAATCACATTGTTATGATGTCATAGTTTTACGACATGGAAAAATCTGCTGATGTTCACTCAAGAAAACATCCTGAAAAGGGGGCAGTTAAGTGTCAGGGTTAGGTGATCAGGTTATAATTAGGGTTGTCTTTATGGTTATGAGGTGAGGGTTAAGGTTTGGTGCGTGGTGTTTACACAAAACAAAATGGTTACATCACGACTGTGCAAATGATCACTTGCAATGTCGAACAATAGTTTTGATGATCCAGGAACAGCACCAACACATCGCATCAGATCGTGCCTGTATTCACCCCATTCCCAGTCTTTATGCTAAGCTAAGCTAATGTTTATTCTAGTTTGCTTTTTGGCAACACATGAGGCTGGTATCAGTCATAAGCATATACGCATGAACGATCAGACTATGCTACTGAAGCATCTCCCTGTGCATCAGGCAAAGCCTTTTAATGGAGATGCCAATGTGGGAACAATCTTCCTGTCAGTTGCCAATTAAAACAACAAAACATCCCAGCAGACTGAAAAGCCCTCTGACGGATGAATGAGTGTTATATCATTATGTTGAGAGTAAATAGCTGTGTTCCACTGGAAATGAATGCACTGAGATCATACAACACATAATTAAATACTGAATTGAGATCTTAATAATAAACTGCATGTTTAAAATCTCAGCAAACACCTTTATTTCACACAATCCACTCAATGCAGCTACATGAGGAACATAAACTATTATTCTGAGGTCTAAACAAGAACACGTGTGTTTTAGTAGCAGATTTTCTTTTCAGAGACTAAACTGAGTCACAGTCAGTGAGAGTACGGTCCATTAGGTTTGTTTTGGTTTTTTAAAGATATTTAAGTGTGAATATTGTGTTGTTTCCTATATTTTAAAATCAGATTTGTAAAAAACGAAAAAGACCCCTTCTGCGGCTCTCCTGTAAAACCTGTGAAATTCAGACACACTCTGGTGCACAAGCACTTCACACGTTCAAAGCGGAAACCCCGAGCTCAACAGAGAAAACCTCATCGCTGTTCACAGTGCCGCAGATGTGACATTTTTGAAGTCCCAGTGCTGGGTATCAGCCTCTGTGGCTCCCGCTTGAAAAAAGACAGGCTGACAGAGAGGCTAAGTCTTCATGGACGCTCTGATCTCAGCTGCCCTCTGAGCAGCCATGGACTTTCTCCGCTGTATGGCTGAAGCCGTGGCCTCTGTAATGCCATGGTAGCTGTCCGTCTCCTGGGAGTCCTCGCTGTTCTGCGACTTGGTGCTGTCCTGCGAGTCTGGCTTCTGCCTGAGCGCCCGGCTCTGCTCCTCCTTCAGCTCAACATAGGAGCGGGAGAAGGTGTGAAAGATGGACGTGACAGGAAAGGCCATGAGGAGGATACCGCTCAGGATGCTGCTAAGCGCCACCACCTGGCCAGGGATGCTTCTGGGCACCATGTCCCCGTAACCGACTGTAGTCATGGAGATGACCGCCCACCAGTAGCTACCAGGGATGCTGGTGAATTCCTGCTTTGCGCCCATTTCGCTCTCAGCTAGGAAAACAAGTGGTGAGAAAAGAGCCATGGCCACGCACAGGAACAACAGCAACAGGCCAAACTCACGCGTGCACCTCCTCACTGTTAGGCCGAGGGTCTGCAAGCCTAAGGAGTGGCGGGCCAACCTCATGACGTAAAAGATCCGTAGTGCTCGGAGAACTCGGAGAACTAACCCCACCTTCTCCAGGTAGTTGTTCCCTGAGCCTGCAGGTTTCCCACCCACCGACAGAGAGTCCACGATGAGGGTGATGTAGTAGGGAAGAATGGCTACCACATCGATGACGTTTAGAGGCGTACGCAGGAACATACACTTGCTCTGAGTCTGAATGAAGCGCAGCAGGAACTCCAGGGAGAACCAGGCGACGCACACTGTCTCCAGAACAAAGATGTTATAGCATCTCTGGGAGCACTCACCCTGCAGAGGAGGGGGAAACAACAACAACACAAAGACAAGTGTTACAACCTTCAGCGAGAGAAACAAACCCAAAAGTGTTTTAGATGAAGGTGAGGTTAGGACACAGCATGGAGCCAGTCATTAAGAAGGTATTTTAAGGCTTGTTATTTCATCTACAGGGTTTGTTATTGACAGCCGAGGTTGCCACTTAAGCTCTGACAACAAAAATGTGTCTGTCCTCTCACAGAACAAAACACAGCAGAGAAGGTGCTGAAAGATTCATGAAGCTTATAAGTACACGCTTTGATTATCTGATTTAGGCAACCTCACTGAGTCACGCATCAAACCGCGCTAAACAAAAGGCTTTAAGAGGTGTACAATGTGAAGATAGTGTTAACGTGAAGAGTCCCCGACAAATGAGGCTATGCTGGATTTTTAAGATGAAACACCTCTTTTCATAATAATCTACTGTAAAATCATCTATTTTTCCAAGCCTGATGAAATAGAGTTCATGAATATTTAAAAATATAATTATAAGAGATGACTTTATTTGATTAAGTCAAAGTTACCCCTGGAGCAAACTGAAAACATAAAGTGTGTGAGTATACTTCACATTTTTCTGACATGACTCAGTGTGATTAATGGCCGAGAAATATTCTTTGCTTTGCAGTTTCTGTGGTTTTACATTCAAATATGAGGAGATACAAAACAGAGACAAAATACAGCAAACATATGGCAACTTCAGCAGCCCATTAGAGCCACCATCTACAAGCACTGGGGTGTTGACTTTGTGTCGGAATGTGCACAAGGGTGAATATGTAAGCCTTTGCATTTGCCTTCGCATTTGCTCAGTCAGCCTCATGCATTTTTAAGAGTATAAACTCTGCTTTGCAAATAGCAGGGTTTTTTGCCCTTGAGACATCAAACTCGCTAAGCCCATTAAGGACCATGTAAATGACTGATAGGCAAAGCTGGAGTTGCAATTTTTCACCCAGTAAAAACAGCAGCAGAAGCAATAACCCACTAAAGTAAAAGTGAGGTCACATATTAAATGAGAGTAAACAGCAATCATGCTGAATAATAGGATTTCTAAAAGAATGTAACATGAAAACTAAGCAGTTTATTCAGTCTTGCTGAACAGGAAACATGTCATGGAAGAGTCCAGTCTGAATGCAACTGAATGCAAAATTGTAGCTTGACATCAAACTTACCCACATACATATTTCACTAGACATGGAGTTTTTACTGTACATCACTCAGCTAGCAAGAAATCTGCAGGCTAACAGCCAGAACTCCACACTGCAGGCAGTAATAAGTGGCTTTACAGCTAACCATCACCTTCCTCTTTAGGCATGAAGTACACAGTTACAAGGAATGGAGTTGGGGGGTGCCATAAACCACCCTGAGTGCTCAGAAAGAGTAGAAAAGTGCTAAGAACCAGTCCATTTGTCATCAGTTTAACTGAATCTTAAAACTAAGAATGAATTAAATTCAATTGTATTTATACAGCGCCAAATCACAACAACAGTCACCTCAAGCTGCTTTATATTGTAAGGTAGACCCCACAATAATACATCAGAGAAAAACCCAACAATCATATGATCCCCCCTTGAGCAAGCACTTTGGAGAGAGTGCGAAAGAAAAACTCTCCTTTAACAGGAAGACACCTCCAGCAGAACCAGGCTCGGGGAGAGGCGGGGCCATCTGCTGCGACAGGTCGGGGTGATGAAATGATGGGATGCTTGAAACTGACTAATCCTTGAAACATTTTTAGTATACAGCCATGTTTGCTAGTCATGGCTGAGGCAGTGGGTTTCTGAAACAACAATCTGTTCTTATTTCCTAGTTGTCATATACTGATGTGATGACAGCGTGTTTCATATGCAGGAACTACACTCTAATACATACAGTACACCTTTACTCTTTTTCAGTGTGCAGGTTAGGTGCATATTTACTGCTTTTATACTGGAGAACAACACTGACAACACTGCTCCGGATTGTTTTCATGGTTTTCAATGATTCAGTTAATCCAATGACTGCAGTGCAGTGTTAGCCAAGCGCAAATGAAAGCAGTGAACAAAATGAATGAATTATTCATCATTATTGTGTGTGTGTGTGTGTGTGTGTGTGTGTGTGTGTGTGTGTGTGTGTGTGTGTGTGTGTGTGTGTGTGTGTGTGTGTGTGAGATGCATCTAAAACTAACAACAATTGAACAATTGTTAGTGTCACAATTATAAGTTTGTCATAGTACAAATAGGAGGCCCAAACATCACACAGACTTTCTCTCTGGCTCAGATAATCGCTTTTTGTTTAACTTTTCTGTGATACTGAAATCATGTTTTTTTAATTAGTTCTGAGGATGACAATCTTACAATTTGTAATATTTTTCCTAACACCACAAATGTGAATCTTGATTGAAACTTTAAACTTCTTGGTGTCAGGAGGTCACTAATCATTACAATCTATCCTCTTTCATCAAAGCTCATGACAATTCAATCAAGAGCTGTTTATCATCAAAGCAAAAATATAAATTTCCAGGCGGCACAAGAGCAAAAATACCATCAAGGGCAAGCTGGAGTTCGAGGACATAGAAGCATGTGGACAGGAACAACTAAGCCTTTCTGAGCTCTATCAGTTTTTCCAGTTTGGACTGACAGGCCAAGATTCCCACTTCGTGTCGTTACCTCTTGGGTGGGATGTCGTGCAGAGACTAACATATGCTTTGGGTGCAAGTCCCAAGGTGGTATTAAGAAAATTATAAAATTGTGTCATGTAACTTTTTGGTCTGGAAGCAAACTTATAAGAAGTCAGAGACAGCATCCCATACATTTCAAAAGTGGATATGACTCCCATCACAAGATAATCTCCATAAAACAGTTGACAGTAGATAAAAAGGTTAGGCTTCACAGTCCAATTGAGAAATATGAAATAACACAATAACTGTTAGATTAAAAAAATACCATCAGATTCATTTTTGGGAGAATTATCAGCCAATTTCGACCGCTTTGTTCTCTCTTTTAAGGAAGATTTGGACAGCTTGCAGAAACTATAATACTGTGCTAAATATAACTGTTTTCTCTGAAAAAATAAGTGCATACCCATTTACAGTTTATGTGCTACATATTTGGAAAAAGCAATCATTTGATCCCCTTTGGTGTACTACCCACAGCTATGTGAGTCGTGTCAGTAAAGTTAGCTTTTTTAAATATTAAATAAAAATAGAAATCTGTAAGTGTGTGTGCCTAAAACTCTCCCTCTGTCGGGAATCCATCTTTTAGTCCTCATGCTCCCGTGGCAAACCATCACATGGCAATTTTGAAGCTTCATGTGTTATTGCAGCACGGCCATTCAAATTTGAGCTAAAATCCACCCTCTAACCACATGCTGTCATTTCACATCCAAAGTAATGAGTCTGAAGCCAAAACAAATAAGTGTGCTACTATCCAAATCCTTAAGGAACACGCTCATTTTCACATGGCAATCAGCATGCTTTGCACTTCCTTTGTTTTTCTGCTCTTCCGTGTCCACGGGGGAATCTGTCTGTTTGTGACACATTTGCAATTGATGATGCCATCCCTTCGTTTGAATCTGACCAGTGTATATGTATTGTTCTCTGTCAGAGGCTTTCTGGCTGAGTGCATTCTCCACTCCCTTCTGCTCCTTCTCCACTCTGAAAAGCCTCTGATGTACATAGATGTACCGCTGAGGATCAAATTAAAAGCATGCAATTATTCATCTCAGCAGTCAGGGGACTCTGACCCCGTCACAGCTGAAGACAAGCATGTAAACCAAACAATGCAGGAAGCGACGGCTAACCTTTGATACGCATAGTAAGTTGGAGTGGGCTCCGTATAACAAACAGGCACACTTCAAGTACTGAGCTGCTCCTGTCTTTGGCACACCCAAGATTTTAATGGATCAATTTACTATTCTCATTTGTTCACTTCACTGGGCTTTACCATGTGCAGCGACTGTCTGTGTGTGTAATTGCCACCCAGATAAACTCCGGTCTTTTCTTCCGCACAGCAATTTACCTGTTCACAAAGGAATTTCAGACAAGTTGGGGAATTTAAGAGAATGCCTTTCATAGATGGATTCTGTCTTTTTAAATCATCTTCATGTCAAATCAACAAATCGTTCCAACACCTGGAGTCAGGTTGTGGCATTGTCTCAGCAACACCTGGCACTACCTGGCCAGGTATGATCATTTCTCCAGCATGTTTGGGCCCTAATTGAAAAATCTCTCACCACTTGGAAGATTTCAAGAGCCATGGGGATCTGATGCCTGAGTAACCTCAATCAGCTCCTTCCAACATGAAGGAGCAGCAGCTATTGAGGTTCCTCAGGACACGTCTTGCACACACTACTTGTGATCTGTCGGCCACATTGGACATGGTATAAACACCTGGTGCCAGTGGTTGCAGACGGTCGATGCCCTTTCACTTGGTGAAAATCATTTGCAAAGAATGGTGGGTTCACCACCGAAACCTTGGCTGATTGTGACCTACACCCGTTTTCACACCTTGGCTCGTGTGATTAAGAAGAGGTAGGGGTCCATGTCCCTCTTGTGGGACACTCTGATAGGGCTTAAATCTATTAAATCTTAAATCTCCACCATTTGACCTTAGAACTGAAGAAACGTCTTGAACGAGAGGTGAAACGTCTTCAAGCTACTTAAAGAAGTCCAGATGCTTTTCTTTCTAAGCTCATTTGCAAAGAATGTGTTACACCAAAAACCTTGCATTGATGATTTGGTTGTTGGCAGATTCCCACATCTTTGTCTGCAAGACAGCAAGTTCCACCTCAACACACAACATTTGAGATTAGGTCAGCTTTTTCAAGGAGCAGTTTTTACATTACAAAATGCCAGCATGACTGGAAAACAGCATTGTAATTATTTGTCTGGTAAGATGGTTATGGCTTTATTACCAGTCAGTGGTTCTGGCTTGGAAACTTTTGTTGTTGATCACCAGCTGAATTAAACTCATTATATGTTATTGAAACACCTGACCAAATCTTAAATATGCCCTGTAAATATGTGAAAACATTATCAGTCCCATGGTGTAAATGCACTTCCATGCTTCCTGCTACCATGGTTGCAGTGACAGCACTCTCCTGGAAAACTCAGAAACAAGCTAAGATACAAGAGGAGAGAGACTGTCACCAACAGTTTCAATGACTTACCTGTAAAAGCATATTAAGACAAAGTTGCATCTGCCTTATGTTTCCTCTTTGCACAAAAACTCCTAACTCAGTCTATATTTACTGAAATGTTGTGCAGTCACAGCTTTTCTGAATGGCCAAAAAGCAACAAGGAGTGAAAATCCAACCATCACTGAGAGGAATGCCTATGGGGGCAAACTAGCACAACAATCAAAGAACCAGGTTTTAAAAATTACAAAAAAGAATGGAGGGACACTTGTACAATGGCAACCTTCAGCCACTATGAAAGGTTTGACATGCAGCTTTGTTTTTCTCCTTTCTTCTTCTATTATGTGCCCACTGTTGGTGCAAAGTGTCCACTACGGCGTCTGAAAGCAATGGCAACTCTCACAGAGATATACACAATAACTGTTACACAAATCACAAACACTAACACAGAGGAGCTGTCGTGTGGAAAACACTGAGCACAGAGCATGCTAACAGTTGCCTTGTGCTGCATCGTCTTTGCCTCATTCTTGTTGGTCTTTTGCTGCACTCTGTGGCCAGTGAGTAGATTGAATTGTTCAGAAGTGCTCTACTGCGTCGTTGTCCCCCCCATCATCGACAAGGAGCAGCAATAAGACCATCTCACACAGCCATACAAGAGAGATAAATCTCTCTTGTATGGCTGTGCTCTGTCAGAAGTGTCTTTGAACTGCAAGGTTTGTTTCTATTGAAAAAAAAAAAAGAGCTTCAAGGATGAGAACAAACAGTTTGGTCAGGAAATAGTGCACAGCTGTTTCCCTGCAAATATTGCACTGTAGATACGAAACAGGGAGTGGAAATTCAAGGAAGTCAGAGCTTATTTTAGTCTTGTCTATCCCATCACAGGGTTAGGGTCTGACCTGGGCTAACAAAAAATAAATAAAACACTAAATTTATGAAAACTCATTACATTGATGTGTAGTTTTAAGGTTAGATATATTTAATGCTACAGTTGCACTAGGAAAAATAATGATTGGAGACTGCGGTGCCAAAGTTATTGCAACCATGTGAAAAAATGAATAAACTGTTTTAAAGACAGGGACAAGGCTGCAGTGAGTGGCACTGTCCGTTACCACGTTCAGAGTGACTTTGGTGTATCAAGATGATGATAAAAAGGAAATAAGATGGAGTCAGTCTGCTATCAGCTTGCAACTGAATGAGTCCATTTTACAACTACATGCAATCTGTCTGTGATAATACAGTAATTAACTGTCATAAATCAATGGAAATCACAAATCTGTTTCTGTCTGATAAAGATGACGAAGTTCACATTGACTACTTACATTCAGAGCCTTGCTTTTATACAGGAATAAAATCAGAATACAACCAGTTGCCAACCAGTTGATTCGAGTTCGCTAATGCAAAAACACTGTGCTCGTCTTCACAGACTTGTTCAGATTGATTGCAACTCTTTGCCTATGCTTATAATTTAGACTGAAATCAGTTGTAAACCTTGATCAGTCTGCCTGAGAGTGATCCAGTCAGCAGAGAGCGAGTAAACTGTCTGGCTGTCCACCACCAGACAACCTGTGTAATCACAGTCGAAAGTGGTCACCCAGAGGTTAATGGTCTTGAATGCTCAGTGTCTGGGGGACCGGTTGGTCACCACAGCTGTTTGCAAGCTGTGAAAAAATTAAAAGGCAATCACCAGCTTTATTTTAGGAGGTTTCCATCCTATTTATACTCCATCAGCTACAAAGCAATCCCTTTGCTGATGGTTGATTGCTATAATGGACTTTGTGTCAGTTGCCCTCTAGTGTAAGAGTGTCAGACTCAACTGGAGCTTAATTGGGCCAGATTATATAAAACCACTGCGTAAAACAACATGCCTCCAAAAGGTTTCCTTTCTTTAGGTTCAAGAAAATGCAAAAAAGCTGCAAATACAAGTTCAAGTGAAAGGCTCAATTAACCCTACTCCCTTACAAATCTGACACCACAGAAGCTATGATTTCTTGATTATTATTTTTCTAATTTAATGAGTGATGATTTGCAAAAAGACAATCAACCACCAGAGTCATTTAAAGAAAACCTGCAATTTCAAAACAATATGCCCCAGTTTTACTACTCTGTCTACTTCTACAAGTTACACCTCACAGTTTGGTGGTGCTTGGTGCCACTGCTCCAGTGCACCTCAGTGGTATGTTTGATTCCCACTGGTAGTTGCTGCCATTGCTTGATTTAGCTGAGGTAACTGAAAACAGTTAGCGCCTCTCTTGTCTTCAAACTACTGAATTTCATTCACAATCCACAGCCTCTGTCGACCATACAGCTGTTAGTCTTTTACTATATGTTTTTAATTTAAAGTGACACATTTGCACCAAACTGAAAGAATCGTTGGAACTGAGGAGAATGAGGTTATCCTCAAGGTCCAACAATAATATAATTCATTTTCATTTAGAGTTTTTAGGTTATGCCTCCATCAAGGTAAAGCTGACATGTGATCATGTCAGTAACACAAAAACTACTGAACCAAAGTTCATCAACCTTAGTCAAATGGTTATGTGTAAGGCAAATGCTGAAACTTCATTTAAGAACTGGTCCAACAGTTAATAGGTCATTGGCCAGAGTTTGACACCTATGTTTTAGAGCCTTCAGTTTTCAGGCTTCCAGTTTGGATTCGGGACACAGACACTATCTCTACTTTTAAGATTAGGCTTAAGACTTTCCTTTTTGCTAAAGCATATAGTTAGGGCTGGCTCAGGTGACCCTGAATCCTCTCTTAGTTATGCTGCAATAGACGTAGGCTGCCGGGGGTTCCCGTGATGCACCGAGTATTTCTTCTTCAGTCACCTTTCTCACTCATTATGTATTAACCCCTTAGCAGTCCAATTAGTCCCCTAAACCATCCAATGTACCGTGGGCGGTACGTCCGACTGCTAACAGGTTAATAGACGTCTCTGCATTGAATCACACTTTTTTCCTTCCCACTGTCGCCAAAGTCCTTGCTCATAGGGGGTCATATGATTGTTGGGTTTTTCTCTGTATGTATTATTGTTGAGTCGACCTTACAATATAAAGTGCCTTGAGGCAACTGTTGTTGTGTAGCTAAAAAACTAGCATTTACATTCACTGATGGAAGTGTGACAGTGGTCTTCTTTCTGGAGTTTCCATGTAAGCATTAATCATTATTGTCAGTTTTCATCAACCAGCTTTTTTTTTGTCTGGCAATAACAAAGACGATAACTAAATAAAAACTAAAGGTCAAAAACTATGATAGACAGTGACACTGACACTGACTGACACTTTTGTCAACAAACAAAAATATTCTGGAGAGACCTGATTCAATCACAACTGAGTTGGGACGAATTTGGGAGTAATCAAGTCAGAAGTAATCTCCTTTGTGCCTGTGACATACGGACACATTTAGCATTTGATGTCAATAAAGATGTGATGCTTTGTGAAACATGCGGAGCAGCTCTCACGAGTAAAACCACAACAAATTTTTCCACCTTACATTTTAGTTAACTTAATCAACTTTAGGTTTGTCTGCTATAATCTTCTGATCTTCTGACTACGACTAAAACTAAATTTAAAAAAGTTTGTGAGCTGGGTACAGATTAGGTGAACTGGAAACTAAACAGCCCATGGCAGTAAATGCATTCATACAACTATTTTTAACTGTGGAAAAACAACAACCTGCCCCCACCCGCCCTCACTTAATGAAGTATTTAATAACCATTAGTGCTGATTTAACCTGTTTCATTTCACCAGTAACTCCAGGCTTCATGGTTGTCACCTTTAATACGAAACACTGTCACTCAAGTTTTTTTGTTGTTTTGTTTTTTAATACTCATCTGGATTTGTCTCCTGAAAGCTTCAAACAGCAATCTGTGAAACTGAAAGCTGGTTTTGAGATTACTGTAAGTAACCAGGATGCTTGAGAAAGTGGATACAGAAAATGCTCACTGATACAAAGTAACCAGGCAGAGCAGAGAGAAGTATTTTACACAAATGGTTACAAATAGACTAATATTCCAATGGTGACCTTCTGCGTGTGTCATAATTTATCATAATAACCAAACACTAATACTTTATCAATCACATGCCTTCTCCTCATAAACCAGGCAGTTATAGCTTATGGTTTAGCTAATTTCCCCGGTTCTTCTGTGTTTGTGTATGATTACTGAGTTGAATCTTAATTAGGAGGTAAATTATTCAGCTCAAACCAAGAGTCAGTAATGGTATAATCATGATGACTTTGCCAGGAACTTAAACAATAATAATCATATTCACTGACTCTGCCTGGGAGAAAATCTCTAACCCACCATCGCTGCTGAGCTTGATCAAATTTATTGAATCATCTGAAATACATTTCTTTTTCAATAATGTGAAAACACTGCTGTAACTCACGCACGCGCCACACTGACCCAAGCAGTTTTGTACCTCATGGGTTCACATTTATTACACTCGGCTGTTTGGGGATGGAAGGAGAAAAGTTTTGTGTTTGCTGTGCAGAAGTATTTTAATCATGTTGATTTGTGGCTTGTGCGGTCTGAGAGCCACATAAATTTACTCGTACGTACTTTTTCTCTTTGAAAAAGCCATTAATCAATATTTACGCACTAGTGTTACCAGCAGTCGCACTGCTCCTAGTGTGTATTTGCACTTTATGACACATGAATGTATTTTTCCACCTCTACATCCACTTTAACTTGTAACAAAAAGAAGGCTGTGTCTGTACACTGTTATTTATATCCTGTTCTCTGCTGTGACAAGCCATATTCCCCATGGGGGCCATTATGGTTTCATCTGCTCTAATCTTACCTCAAGTAGCAGCGATATTGATGGCTGTTGCCTAACAAGTGTATGCCCTCACTCTATCTAACTTCTATGGTCAAATGTACCTCTATTACTCATGAACAGGAAATCGTGAAAACAAAGATAGCTCGGTGAAGTAAGTCAACGTGACCGGGTAAACGGGTTTCTTTATATCTAGAAGCAGGTACGGAGGATTTTCACTTTTCGCTAACAGCACTTTTTCAGCCCATCACAGATCTGGTTCATTTGCATTAACATTTATGAGCAGGGCTAATGCACTTCAATTGGACTGACAATGATTGCCTTAAAGAAAAACATTTCTGTCTGACTGACATTGCATTCAGCAGCACATTTAGACGAGTTGAAAGCTCGTCGTCTGGCACTGAAAATCCTTTCCATGTTGTATTAGATTTTTCTTTAGGTTTTGGAACAATTGTAGCCTCATATCCCCTGAGAGTTATCACTGAATAAGTCAATATTCCTCATCTTTTCCACACAGTAGAGTTCTTCTTTTGTGGTCACACTGGGAAAATATATTTTCAACATACTTGGATTCACTGGTGACCATTTATGTTGCTGGCAGATAAGACTCCTCTGGCTGGAAATGTTTGCTAATGCAAATGCTTCTCGCTAAAGCCAGTGATGTTCCTTCATTATGTGTGGAGAAGTTGTTCAGCTGGGTGTGCTTGCAGCTCCACAGGGAGAGGAAATTACAACCAGCACAGCTGGAGCTTTTCTGTTACATTTAGCAACCAAAAGGTAAAACAAGTGCATTGCTTATCCTCCTTTCCTTTTAGTTTTTGTTTGTTTTCAATTAATTCTGAATCCAAATGACTACATTCCAGCTGGGTAACTATACGGGGCAGGTAAGCTACCTGTGGAAATAATGGCTTTAATTTCCATAGCTGTTGTTTTGATGTTTGGAACTTACGAGTGTCCTGATTTGTAAATGAATCTTTCTGAAAGACAAACAATTGGCACTGAAATCAGTCATGATAAAATAAATGAACAAATAAAAATTAATTCTAATGTTTTATATATGAAGGCAATAAAAAGTAGTATTTATCAGATATTAAAATGAGGTAAATACAACCTCAGATGAAGAGCAACATAGCACGTTAACAAAACCTGAGCCTAAATGCAGAAGCAGTATATGAAAAACTCAGTACAGCCCATGATTCACCAGCTTGTAGAGCCAGATTCAGAAGCAATAACTTAAAGTAACTGCTTTCTGTATGACTCGTTCAGCCGCTCAGGTCATTGTGGAAGAATTTTGGCCCACTCTACAACATTTCTTCAGTTCATTGAGGCTTTCAGGCATTTGTTTATGGATAGCTCTCCAACCACAGTAATCAGTCATTTGGAGTTTGACTGGCCATTGCAATACCTTGATTCTTTTCTTTTCCTACCATTCTGTTGTGGTGTATTTGCTGGTGTGTTTAAGATTACTGTTCAGTTGCATGACCCAATTTCAGCAAAACTTTGGCTGTTGGACACGTGGCCTCACATCTGGCTCTAGAAACTTCATGTATATACAGAGGAGTTCAGTCATTGTGCCCATGTCCTGTGGCTGCAAGAACACGCCCAATCACCCTTCCACTACCATGTTTGACAGCTTATATGATGTGTTTAGTTTTCAACAAATGATGCCAAATATCTTAATTTTTTTTATCTTCAAGGACATTATTTTAGAAATCTTGTGGTTTGTTCAGATGCAACTTTCCAAACCTAGCCTGTGTTTCCATGTTCTTTTTAAAGAAAAGAGGTTGTCTCAGGACAACCCTTCCAAACAAGCCATACTTGTTCAGTCTTTTTATAATTGTACTTTTAACATTAAAATTTAACACTGAAACCTGCAGAATCTGAGATGTCGCTCTCAGGACTTTTGCAGCCTCTCTGAGTTGTGCACAGTCAGACTTTGGGGTTTGCTAGGATGTGCACTTCAGGTAAGACTGGCAACTGTCTTGTTGACCATCTTCTTATGAGTAACTCTTCTTACTGCAGAATGATGGACTTCAACTTGTTTGGAAACAGCTTCAACTTGTTTGGAAACAGCTTTATAACCCTTCCAACAAATGATGCCAAATTAAGATATTTGGCATCATTTGTTGAAAACTAACAACCAATGCTGTTATCATTCCTCATTGGCAAAACTAAATGCTCCAAACCAGCAAACTGCCAAAACCTTTGCTTTTACAGAGGTGCTCACGCTTGCTGACGATCAGTTAATCAAGTTAATCTGATTAGCACCACCTTTCCCTCTTAATTCATATGGTAGAATAAGGGTGTACTTATATTTTCACACACTGTTTCTGAATCTTGGTTTAATTGTTGTTAAATAAATAATGGCACAGTGTAATAGGTCATGTTTTGTTATTTATCTGAAGTTGTACGTTCCTAATTTTAAAACCTGCAAAGGACCAGATTATTTCTATTTATGTCCTGATACATAAAACCAAGAATAAACTCAGAAGCACAACTCGGAAGAACTAATCATAAGTAAAAATTCCCGAGTAAATATAAGTATTGAACTAGGGCACGGCCCAATAGACCATGCCCCAGTCCATGGGGCCCAGCTGGGCACAGCTGAAGAGGGGACCTAGGTCTACCCTCCTATAGGCCCACCACCTGCAGGAGGTGGCGTAGTGGTCAGTGGCACGAGTTACTGCCCCAAGTGGAGGAGTTTAAGTATCTCAGGGTCTTGTTCTTGGGTGAGGGGAGCAGAAGATCAACAGACGGATTGATGCTGCAGCTGCGGTGATGCAAATGCTGTATTGGTGCATCGTGGTGAAAAGAGAGCTGAACATAAAAACGAAGCTCTCGATTTACCGGTCAGTCTACGTCCCCGCAATCACCTAAGGTCACGAGCTTTGGGTAGTGACTGAAAGAACAAGATTGTTGATATAAGTGGCAGAAATGAGCTTTGAAATGAGGGTGGCGGGCCTCTCCCTTCAAGATAAGGTGAGGAGTTTGGCCGTTCGGAAGGGGCTCAAAATACTATTCCACTTCAAAAGGAGCCAGTTGAGGTGGTTCAGGTATCTGACAAGGATGCCTTCTGGGTGACTTCTGGTTGAGATGGTCCAGGCGTCCCACTGGGCGGAGGCCCTGGGGCAGGCCCAGGACACGCTGGAGAGGTTATATTTCTTGGCTGGTCTGGGAATGCTTTGGCATTCCCCCAGACAAGCTGTAGGACCCAACTCTGGATAATGGACGAAACTGGAAGGGTGGATATATTTCCATATAAACACAATAGTGCTCATCATGTCTCTGAACATTACACTTTGAAACTGATTGTAGAGAAGGTCTGCTAAAGTTCTTGCATAAAACATGAACAATATTCCCACTGTTGTAAAGTCAAAGAGAATCACAATTCAACTAGAATTATTCACCAAAACTCAGAGTGAGCAGCAAATCATCACCACTGAGAAAAATGATGAAGCAGATCATCACCACCAATCATCAGCACACACTAAGACAAAATTACTGGCTTTCCTAAAGCTTTTGCGCACATCTTTCTTCCTTGCGATCACAGTCTGAGCTCTTGCTCCCCTGTTGCCCTGTGAGGATATATGACTGTGGCAGGGCTATACTTTAAAGTGGCTGGCATTTACATCACAGTGGAGTGTATGGGCCAGTGAGGCATTGGGCAGAGTCACTGAAAGGTTAGACCAACACCCGGGGCTCTCTGTAGTGATGAATGGGACAAGAGGACAGTTTTCAAAGACGCTTATGTGAACAGAGTAAGCGATTCTGAGGGAAGAAATCGACAAAACACTTGAGATGTTTAATCCCCCATTCATGCAGCGAGCGCGGATGAGAGTCAGTAAATTTAAAATGCAATATAACTTCTTTTTTTTTCTTTTTGCTTGTGTGAGAGAGAGAAAAAGGCGAGAGCCACTGAATGCTTCTCTAAGAGCCACATTAGATTAGACAGACAGGCTAAGTGCTTTCCATCTAAGACGACGCCTTAAAAACTTCCGGTTTCAGCCAAACTCTTTCCTCCGGCTAAAGAGATTGAGTGCATTGTGGCTTCCTGGGCTTAGGTTGCAACGCTCCCTTGGTTAACAGTGAAATGTCATTTAATTTACTGGCAAACTAGAACTGCATTTGAATATGTGTGCCAGCTGCTGCTCCTCTCTGTCCATCTAACAAGTACCTGGTATGAGCAGGTTTTTCCTCTCTCAGGTCCTGTGTTTGTTTGTTTGTATTTGGGAATACCTTCGTGTGTCACACTGTCATCTTTGAGATTTTTCTAAGATTCATCTACAGAAATGAAAACAAATGATGTCTAATGTGTCAGGCTGGTAGTAACAAAGTGCCTGTAGATACAGTTTTAAACTGGTTCTCTGTTAATGTAGATACAACAGTACTGCTTGAAACCACCTTAAATTACAGGTCTGACTCCTTGGAAGTAAACGATAAAGAAATGAGGGGTGGTATGAGACTTGAATAGTACGGTAGTTTAAGTACAGTAAATACAACATTCGGGCACCTCCCCACACACGTCAGAAGCAGAGAGAGCGGCAAGAAGATCCAACGCATACCAGAGCTTTCATCAGTGTCAACAGATGTGAGACTAATGAAGTCAGATACAACACTAAATGAAGAGTGAGGTGTTAGTGTGATGGAAAGCAATATGAAGAAGTGCAGCAACTGTGGGAAGGCTAAAGTAGCTTAAATATCCCTATGTCAGATTTGCCAGTTGCCAGCTGAGCTGATCAAATAAATGATCATGTTGATTTATGTAATTGTTTCCTGACACTTCTTCCACTCTTAGCGTGTTGTCAAACCCTGGAGCAAGCCCACTTTATTCCAAGTTAGCAAGTGTCCAGTGACACAGTGCAGCATTTAAAAGCAAAACAGCTGACTAACAGTTTGTATCTAGTTTTGACCTTTAAATCCAATCCTATAATAACTCTCTTTACTGAATGTACATTACAACCTTGCGGAATCAAAATCAGTTTGTCCGTGTTGTGTTTAGAGCATACCTTTGACCCGTGTGGCCACAGTATCACTTTTAAATGAAGAGTGTACATTTCTTTTACGTCAGTAAAATTCTATTCAAGGAGCAGCGCTGATCAAACGATACATTGTGACATCATATACCAGCCAACAAGTTATTCCAAGTTTAGTTTTATAAAGCAGAGTATCAATTATATTGTCAACACTGGGGCCACATCATAAGCATCATAAACATTCTATCTAATAATTTTGCAATATATTATTACAATCTTGAATTGGGTAGCCTGTCTATTTAAGAAGCCATTTCATTTCATTAGTGTAATTTGTACAGAACATTTGTTGAGATCTAAATGGCAGGCTATTAAAGCCATTAGGATGCAGTGTAATAGAGAAGGAGGGTTAGTGGGCGGATTCAACTGGAAGATTCTAAGAAAAGTGTTTAGCTGGGTAAATGCTGACATTAGTGCTACGAAGGGGTCTACACATAGAACTGATTCACTTCTGAGCCAAAACATTAAACCCAACAGACTAGCACTGAGTGGATTCCTCTCATGTCACCAGAAACTCTGACCTGTACATAAGAAGGTGTGCTATGCTGCTGAAAATGCCAAGACCAGATACGTTGGCTTATTCCTCTGTGGACTGAGGTTGCTCCAGGCCTCAAGGGCCAGTGTTCTGCAGGTTTTAGATGTGTCCTTGATCCAACACAGCTGATTTAAATGGATAAATTACCTCCTCAACATGTCTCAACAGTTCTCCAGAGGCCTGGTAATGAACTAGTCATTTGATTAAGGTGTGTAGACCCAGGGTGAGATCTAAAACCTGCAGGACACCGGCCCGTGAGGCCTGGAGTTCCCCACCCTGAGGACTGATCAGACCTGGAAATTAGGATTTTTTTTTCATCCACTTTTTATTAACCATGATGTTAGTTTGTTTTTATAAGCTCCTAAAAAGCCAAAGTTTTAGAGTGGTGGGTGGCACTGTTGCGAGAAGCTTCAGGGTTTGGGTCCAGCCTGGGACCTTTCAGTGTGGAGTTCTCTCCGAAAATACTGGCTTCCCCCAGCAGTCCAAAGACACGCAGAGGGTTAGGTTAACTGGTGATTCTAAATTAGCCTAAATGTGAGTGTGAATGGTTGTCTGTCTTTATGTATTAGTACTGCAACCTATCCAGGGTGTAACCTGCTTCCCATTTCATTGAATCTGCAATTAGATTTCACCGCCCACCACAACCCCGAATTAGATAGTTAGGAGAACATGGAGGGATATTCTTCATCTATAATGCACATTTTAAACACTTAGTGCCAGTTTCCATTAATAATAATAATAATAATAATAATAATAATAATAATAATAATAATAATAATAAAAAGAGGAAGAAGAAACACTTCCTCAGACAGCAAGGTACGAAGTGTCCACGACAGTCCGGGCAGAATACAACCAGATGCTAGAGAGTGTCAGCAGAGAAAAGCAACACAAAGTCCTGAAATGCTGTTTTACTTTGGTCCATTTGTTCCGGTGAAGCATTAAACAGCTCAACTGCTCATTAAGATGGTTTGGTGTCACCACATCCCATGTAATAATACTACCCACACAAATGCCAGCACCTGAGCAGAGCAGTGCATTTAATGATGCATGATCAGCGTTAATCGTTTCACCTGTCTGCAGTTCTAATGTTGTGGCTGATCAGTTCTCCAGACCAAACTCTTCTACAAACACTGACAGAGGAAAGGAGACTCTCTTCTGCCAATTACTCCGACAGCATGGTGTACACCACGACTGTTGGGAACATAACAGCTCGATCACACCTATATTTTTTTTATGCACCACTGAGAGAGAAACTTTTCTTCATCTCATTTTTCATTTATGAGCATGTGCACATTGCCCAATTAACATTTCTTACCAGAAGCTGTAAACAAAAGTGACTCTTTTATTTTATTCTCTGTCTCTAACTTCTGATACTTAAAAATACGTTGGGGGGGAGTGGCACACTGTGGTTTGTCTCAGTTTAACATGGTAGGTTTGTCAAGAATGACACAGCTGTCTCATTATACCGTAAAATTCTGGGTTTGGGGGTTGCCTCCTATAGCTGCTTCAAATCAGCTTCCCGGCCCTAATGAACCACCATCTGCAAGACATTCCAGGGAAGCCCCGGTTGTTTAATTAGTGCCACAATGACACAATTTTCAGCTGTCCAATGACATACTGTTTTCTTGATCAGTCCTCTTCTGACTTGGATAATTAAATAATTTGATTTAGAATGACAGATGTCTTCAGTCAGCGTTCACCTTGTTTTCTGTTTCTGGCTGATTTTCCCGTTCAAGCTTACGTACATGCAAACACACCCGGCTGTGTTGATGAAGATGGATCTTTTAAGAAAAGGAAAACTGCCATATGGCCCCTTTATAATCACACTGAGGTCTTTTGACATCATTCAAAAGGTGAATTAGTGTGACACAAACACTCTCCTCAGCCTGATCTCAAAGTCTCTCACGCAAAGGCGAACATGAAAAGGAACCAGAGGGAGACATCGGCAGCTTTAATATGCTTTTTTGCTCCACTTGTCATTGACTGTGACAACATGTCTAGTTAGCTGGGGGGAAAGAAAAGGCCTGGGGTGGCAGTGCTTTTCTTCCTGCAAGATGAAAGCTAAATGCAGCAACAAGTGAATCCAATCTCCTTGCACTTTTAGACCTAATTAGAGCTCAGAGACTGCAAGTTATGAGCATCATCGCGTTATTTCACAATTTTACAGGTTCAAGCTTTGTATTGTTTTGAACGTACAGCATTTCCTCTCAGTTTGTAATAATCATACATCTTCTCTAGGGTCTACTGCCATTAAAGGGCTAGGTGTATGATCTGGGATACACATATGATCGCGAGGTTTCTACCAAACAACTTTATATTTTTTATTCTTGAACTCTACTAGACTATTAGAATCAATAGTTTAAAATAATCCTCATTTATCTGATACTGGGTCTGAAATCAGCTATTGTGAATTATCTCCTCTTAGGCCAACTTTGATGCATGCATTTATAGAAAACAGACTGGAACAGACCAACAAACCAACAGCAGTTACCATCGTCCGAGTTTGATAAAGGGTCTTCCATGAAGCATTAAGAGTGAAAAGAAAATGCAGTATAGATAAATTATATTGTCAAATGTATTTACATGTCTGCCTTCTCACATACGTAGGGACTTGAGTAAAATCCCAGCCCACCCTTTGCAGCTATAACACCTTCAACCATTCTGGAAAGGCTTTAAACGAGGTTTAGGAGTGTTTATGGGAATTTCTGACCAATGTTTGAGAAGTACTTTTGTCAGGTCGGACACTGAGGTTGGATGATAAAATCTGGCTCACAGTTTTCGCTCTAATTCATCCCAAAGATGTTCTGTCAGGCTGAGGTCAGGACTGTGTAGGCCAGTCAAGTTCCTCCACAGCAAACTCGCTCATCCATGTCTTTATGGACCTTGCTTTGTGTACTGGTGTGCACAAAATGTTCCCACAATATTGGGAGCGTGAAATTTCCAAAATGTCTTGGTATTCTGATGCACTAAGAGTTCCTTTTCACTGGAACTTAGGGGCCAAGCCCAACTCGTGGAAAACAACCAGACACCATAATCTCTCTCAGCCTTCCTCATCTTCCGTATCCAGTTTACTGTGTGGCCATTTCCCACATCTAAACTGTGTTATGATCAAAGAGTGTCGTTTCTTGCACCGCCACACTGGCAGGAAGTTTAAAACCAAAATCAGGATTTCTTGTAAAACCAAATTTGGGGTCCATTTGTTGACATGTCCCTGTGGGCTGGCATACTTAGGTTAAATTAAAAGAGGACTAAACGTCATGATCTTTGGGATTCTTTATTATATTATTTGTGTGCTCAGTGGCCATCATACCAATTCCTTCATTTCCAAGGCCTCCTCCTAAAAGATGAG
>NW_005187557.1:1131280-1148383 GCF_000239375.1 Pundamilia nyererei
TTTTTTTTTTCGAACGCAGCCTGAACTCTGTTAAAAACATTACAAGGAAGATTGTCTAAGCAGTCTTCAGGAATAGTTCTCCAGGCTTTCTGGAGGACATTTAAAGCTCTTCTTTGGATGTTGGCTGCCTTTTGATCTGTTCTCTGTCAAGAGGATCCCACACTGCTTCTATAGCGTTGAAGTTCGGGCTCTGCATGTGTTCTGCTGTGTGTTCTTGTGTTTTTCTATCCAGGTATGCTTTCATTGCATTGGCAGTGTGTTTATTTGTGTGTGATGATTGTCATGTTGACAATGAAACTGTTGCCTGTCAGATGCTTTCCATATTGTACTGTCTCTGATGGTCCTTTTCTGTGTTCATAATTCTATCAACACCACTGACCGAAATGCAACTCCAAACCAGACACTCTCCTGTACCTCTCTCATGACCTCCTTTATACATCATGATGTTGTGATTTCACATTTGGACATCTAGTATTTCCATTTTTGTGACCTTTTGCAGGTGCAGATTTACAGTTTTAGTGCTGATCTCAAACTCTGGCAGAAAGCAGACATCAAATTCTCTTTGAAATCTGGAGAATCTGCAACCGAGACTTTTGAAATCCTCCCCAAAGCCCATGAAAGTGAAGCAGTGAGGATAACCATCAGGGAAACTGCTAACATTCTCGCCCTAGTTCAGGAAATCAATTTTGAAAATGGATTTTGTTGCATCTCCTGAAGGTCAGGTCATCCTACGGGATCCTAGGGAAAGCCTCTCTGGACCTTCAGGTCCAGAATTACCAGAGGTGTGTGGTTGGATGTGCAGCTATGACCCGATAACCAGACTTCACATCAGTCTTCATAGTAAAAGAGCAGTTGGCAAGACTGAAGAGGGTCAGCAGCAAAACCACGACCAAGCTCATCATTTTCTTTGACACTCATGAGGTTGTGAATTATGAATTCATGCCCAAGGGTCAATTCTGTTTAAAGCCAGGGCGCGTCTTTTTCTCCAAAAAAACAAAAAAAAAAACAAACTGAAGTTCAAGGTTCACCATGTTGACAAAACCCAAGACTCATTACAGAATTGGGCTTCCAAGATTTCCAAGGCTCTTTTTTTGACTAGTAGTGAACCCCTTTTAGTGAAAGATATACACAAACAGAACCATAAAAAAGGTTTTGATTGTTGTGGTTGGATGGAGTGGATGGAGTTAGAGTTGCCATTCTTTCAAAGGACATTTTGAGGCCATTCTTTTCTCCACACTAATTATATGTAGCAAAAGATAATTAATGGCCTAATTCCTCACACGGTAGCCCACACACTCCAAGTTACGCAAACATCGTGCTAACAGATGTAAACACATCCTTAAAATGTTTGCCTTGCCCATACGGGAGTACAGACTGAAGTGCTGCTGTAGCTGTGATTCACTGCAAGGGAACGCTGCATATTTAGTGATCGGTTGACTGAACACACAACACAGTGAAGTGAGGCCTGAGTGCCAGCTGGAAACACAAACCGCCCAAATCGAGATCAGCAATTCCAAGAGTAAGGCTGAAATGTAGATCAGTTTAAAAAATATATATAAAAAGTTAAAAGTCGTTAAAGTATATTCACTTAGGGTACTTTTACCAGCTATTAAAAGTACTAAGCAAAGCGCTGCAGTAGCTCACACATGTCAGTGCTAAGTTATGGCAACATTTATGGATGTCAGAGAAACTGAGGTGATGATGTAAGTTTCCCTGCTGCTGCAGTTTCTTCAGCATCTTTTTCTGTGCTTGCAAACTATTCTGTTGCGAATATTTGTTCAAATTGCAGACATTTTGATATCCTGTTCTAAAATAGTGCACATGCTTCTTTAGATTTTTTACAAAGATGGATAAAAGTCATGCTGAAGAATGAGTTACTGTGACAGTCAAGAAGTGCTGGCAGAAGAGAAATTGCCAGATTTCTCTAATTAATTTTCCTTACAATGTAAAGTATCACTGAGTACTTAGAAGTGAGCAGTTTTCTCTAATTTATTAGAATGTTTCATAACATTAATATTAGTGCTGTCAGCGTTAATCTCGTTAAAATGATGTTAATGCATAACCGCATTAATGCGGCAAATCTCTGTTAGCCCCGTGCGTGGGGCTGCACGGCGTCAACATGTTAACGCGGTTAGCTCGTTACCGCATTAGCACCGTGCAGCCCCACGCACGGGGCAATCCGCGTTAACGAGCTAACAGAGATTTGCCGCATTAATGCGGTTATGCATTAACATCATTTTAACGAGATTAACGCTGACAGCACTAATATTAATATATATGTGTGTATTTCCAGTTAGTGCTCACACTGTGTTTACTGGTCACTTGGTCTTGTTATGGTTTTAAGTATACAGCTGCTAACTGTACAGATTAGCATGTCACGGTGTTATATAACAATAATGAGCTTAATTCATATTCATTTTTTGAAGCAGGTCAAATAAAATCAGCCACATGGAGAGACATTCAGTGGGATTCTGCTAATAAAAAATTAAAATCCATTTATTCTTTTAAAGATGAATACAGAGCCTCGTTATCGTCCTTGTAAGGCGCTTGCTGTCACTTATTCCATATAGGAGAGAACATATATCATGCGTTGCTGTGTAATAACATATGCAGAGACTGTGAAGGGAGCCTCTCAATAATCTGGTATTCGAGTGAGGGGAGACGAAGCCTGAGCTGTTGTGCCTGAGCCTTCGCCTCAGTATGTGGGCTGCTGCATCAACATAATCTGAATTTTACTGAAGCAGCTGTACAGCACATACAGCCTGAGGCTATACTGAAACAAAGAGAATTCCTAGTACAGGGTTCCCTTCCCATCAGACTTAAAGATTGTTTTTGTGTGTAAAGCCATAACTGTGGTGTTCCTCATAAAGAATCTGCTGCTATACTGGATCAGCGCTGAGTGGGAGCCAGAATCCATGACTGCTATCTGTTTGTCTAAACTTAGTGAGGAAATCCTGTCTTATCTTCTAAAGTTCAGAGATGCCACCTTTGGATCTAGTCATGATTTCTAATAATAGATATTCTGGTGCCCAGCGCTGCAGTTTTTACTGAATAAAAGCAAAGCAGTAACTCAAAAAGGCTTCATTCTGGAAACCAGTTAGGAATTTTTGAATAATTTCAATTAAAATCTGTGGATCTGGAAAGATTTGCAAGTTCTCTTACTTAGAAATCATGGAGGGGTCTAACATTTTCAGCAGAAGTACATTTCCACTGTGAGACACAGAATATAAAAAGAAAAATACAGAAATCACATTGTATGATTTTTGAACAATTTATTTGTGAATTACTGTGTCAAATAAATATTTGATCACTTAAGTCAAAAAATGTTAGATATTGATACAGAAGCCTTTGTTAACAATTACAGAGGTCAAACGGTTCCTGTAGTTCAGGGAGGGATTTTGTCCCACTCCTCCATACAGATCTTCTCTAGATCTGTTAGGTTTCGGGGCTGTCGCTGAGCAACACGGAGTTTCAGCTCCCTCCAAAGATTTTCTATTGGATTTAGGTCTAGAGACTGGCTAGGCCACTCCAGAACCTTGATATGCTTCTTACGGTTTTCCTGGCTGCATGCTTTGGGTTATTGTTATGTTGGAAGACCCAGCCACGACCCATCTTTAATGCTCTGACTGAGGGAAGGAGGTTTTTGCCCAATGTGTCACAATACATGGCCCCATTCATTCTCTCCTTAATACAGTGCGGTCGTCCTGTCCTCTGAGCAGGAAAACACCCCCAGAGCATGATGCTTCCAGCCCCATGCTTTACAGCAGGTATGGTATTATTGGGATGATACTCATCATTCTTCTTCCTCCAAAATGGCGAATGGAGTTAAGACCAAAATGTTCTACTTTGGTCTCATCTGACCAAAGGACTTTCTCCCATGACTCCTCTGGATCATCCAGATGGTCCCTGGCAAACTTCAGACGGACCTGGGCATGGGCTGACTTAAGCAGGGGAACCTTCCATGCAATGCAATTTTAAACCATGACGTCTTAGTGTATTACTGACAGTAGCCTTGGAAACGATGGTCCCAGCTGTCTTCACAGCATTGACCAGCTCCTCCCGTGTAGTTCTGGGCTGAATCTTCACCATTCTTAGCATCATTGAAACCCCACGAGGAGAGATCTTCCGTGGGGCCCCAGTCCGAGGGACATTGACAGTCATCATTAGCCTCTTCCATTTTCTGGCAGTTGCTCCAACAGTTGTTCTTTTTTCACCAAGCTGCTTGGCAATTGTAGCCCTTTCCAGCTTTGTGAAGGTCTACAATTTTGTTTCTTGTGTCTTTTGACAGCTCTTTGGTTTTGCCCATGTTGCTACTTAGACTTTGGCTGAATGTGGGGTGCACAGGTGTCTTTATGACAGCTAACGACCTCAAACAGGTGCTACAAATTTAGAATCATGAGCAGAGTGTAGCTGGACTATTTGAAAGCAAAATAACAGATCTTTGAGGGTCAGAAATCTGGCCAATAAACAAGTGATCAACTACTTATTTGACACAGTAATTCACAAATTAATTGTTCAAAAATCATACAATGTGATTTCCGGATTTTTCTTTTTAGATTCTGTCTCTCACAGTGGAAATGCACCTCTGCTGAAAATTGTAGACCCCTCCATGATCTCTAAGTAAGATAACTTGCAAAATCACACAATACTTATTGACCTCACTGTATTTTGAAAAAAAAAGTTATTTCTGAAGAGAACTCACTCTCTCCTCCTCCTCTCTGAGGTCGGGCATGGTGCTGACACACAGGGTCACAGCAGTGATGGCTACAAATAAGACCGAGAGGCAGGCGAAGATCTTCCCTGGAAGGCCCGAGTGGGGGTTCTCCACCATGTCCCTCAGCCTCCGCATGCAGCCTCCTGAAAAGGTCTCCTCTGGTCCTTCCACAGGCTGCTGGGTCTCCTCGCAGGACTGCGGTGAGTTGAGCTCGGCCCCCTCCTCCTCCTCCAGCCTCTGCTGCTCTTTGTACTCCTCCTGCCTTAATCGCAGCTTCCTGAGGCAGCACCAGTCCAGGTTGTTCTCCTCCACCCCCCAGTACAGCAGCTCCTCCTGGAAGGACAATGCACACATCTCCCTCAGGAGCCTCAGTTTTCCCGCTGCCAGGAAAGTCACGATGATGCGGAAAGCTGACGGGTTTCGGTCGAAAAAGTACTCGTTGCAGCTGCCGTCGTAATCATCGCACACATCCATGATCTCTGCTTCGTTACTACAAGCCCGTAGCTTCCCCAGTCGCGTCAGAGGGAACTCATCCAGCGTGGACCAGGGGATGTGGTACTTAATGCCACCCACATTGATGATGGCTGCCCCATCCGCCAGGTCAATCTCACCTCCATCCTCTCGGTGAGACTGAGGCTGAAGCAGGAGCTGAGCGCGCTTATAGAACAACCCCTTCTTGGATGTGACCTCTTGTGGGTTCTCCAAGCGTTTAAACTGGAATGTGGTGAACTGGTGATCAGTGCTCCCTGCCAGGAAGGCCACCTCCTGGTACATCCCTGCAGCTCTGCTGGGGGAATCCTGTCCCGCACGATGCAATGGGAGGTGGTTTCACAGGGCTGGTGACGTGAGTCGCAGCTCGTCACCCATTCAGCAGCACAGCGCGTCTCTGTATGACAGAAAAGACAAATATCTAAGTGACATCAGGTGGCCAATGCAGAGCAGTTAGACAGGTTTGTGAAGGTCAGACAGCAACTTTGATTTCATTCTTCGCACCGTCATCACTTTTTATTTGCATACAGCACTAAAATGTATCAGTTCATCTGAACGTAACAGCAGCAATTAGTAGATTTACTCAAAGGTGAATGAGAAGCTGTAGAGTCAAAGATGGAGGAAGCTAATGAAGCCTATTAGGTGGTGCTAGGTGCTCAGAGAGTACTCTGCTTTGAATTATGTAAAAGAGGAAGACAGAGGATTACAGAAGTGACTGACATTACTTATTGCATTTGATTGCACAGAAATGCTGGTAGATGCATGTGTGTACGGGAAGTGTTTGTTTTTTTTTCGTTGTCTCGCATGTCTACCCGTTTTCCACTATCCTACACAAAAATTATGTAAAAACAGATGACCCACTTAGAAGCATCAGCAAACTAATTTACCTATTTAAGGGGCTTTTATGAAATCCTGGGAGAGGCCTAGAGAAGTGGCATGAATGAGTATGTTTTTCAAAAGGAAACAGGCATAAAGAGAACATGCAAACTCCACACAGGAGATCCAGACCTACCCACTGAGCAGTAGTGGAAACTAATGTGTCTGGGGAACTATTAGTGCTTCAGAAAGTTCCCAGTCTTTGGAAAACTTCCTGGCATTATGAAACTGGTAACTCACTTTCTTCAAGCTGACCTCTCTGTACTTGTGACTTATATCATCAGGCTAGCCAAGTATATTTTAAGCTGCAAGAGTAAACCAAGTAATAGCTGCAATCATGGCTTTTAACTCCTTTTCTGGCTGGCCTGAAGATGGAACACATAGATGAAAAGTTTTTAAGAAAAAAAACACCTCAGTCAAGAGTCAGATTTTTTCCATAGCTGTATAAAATGATGTGGAGTCAAACAGCAGCGTAAGCTCAGAGAAAAGCAACTAGAGTTCATGCTGAGGTTTGAAATCAAAGCAGATAAATGAATAATGTTTTTCTATTCACTGCATCAGCAGGCTGTGAAAAGTTCGCTTTATTATCCTGTAGGAAATGTAGAACATCACACAGGCCCAATCGCAGCACGCTGAGACGAACATGAACACAGGAGAGGATCTACCTACAACACATGACATTAAAATACTGTTCAATATTTTATCTTCATCAAAGTGTTTTTTTTACTGTTTTACCTCAAATTAATGAATTGATTTGCATGTGAGTGAAATAAGTCTTTGATCCTTAAGCAAAATATTTCTTAGAATTTGTTGGCGAAACCCTCGATGGAAGCGTTTCTCGTAGTTGATCGCCAGGTTTGCACATATCAGTTTCAGCTCCCTCCACAGATTTCCTGTAGGACTGAGATCGGGAGACTGGCTCCATGACTTTAATGTGCTTATTTTTTAGCCATTTTGTTGGCTTGAGGGTATGTTTTGGGTCACTGTCACGCTAGAAGGCCCATGTAAGGCCCATCTTCAGTGTTCTGGCTGAGGGAAAGAGGTTCTCCTCCAAGACTTTACAGGGCATGGCTCCATCCACTGGTACCTCCATGAATGAATGAATGTTACCATGAAGCCTCAGCAGAAAAACAGCTGCAAAGCTGTGCTTGACAGCGGGGATAGTAGTCTTTGGCTCATACTTACCATTTGTCTTCCTCTAAACATGGCAGGTCAAATTGATGCCAGTTCATTTGATTTCGGTTTCATTCGACCACATTGCATGGTTCCAGACCGAGGGCAATTGATGCTCATTTTATATTTCTTCTATTTCAGATTAATCACAACCTTTGTCACCTTCTCACTAAGCCTCTTGCTGATGTTCTTGTAGCCCATTACAGTCGTGCGAAGTTCTACAGTCTTGTCCCTGGCATTCTTTGACAGCTCTTTGTTCTTGCCCATGGTGCTGGAGAGGTTGGAATGGAAGGAATTGATTCTGTGGACACGTTTGATTTATCCACATAATGAAATTCGATCAGGCGTATCTGTAATTATGATATGCTGATTGATAGTAATCTGCATGACTCATGGCCGCATAGCCGATCTTTGGGAGCCAGAATTCAGGCTGGGTTATAGGGGATCAAATGCTTATTTCACTCAAGGATATGCAGGACTTTTGATTGGTATTTTGTCTCTCCATTCATTCTAGGCAGCACAGTGGCACAGTGCCTCACAGGAAGAAGGTCCTGAGTTCAATTACACCCAACAGGCCAAGGTCTTTCTGTCTGGAGTTTGCATGTTCTCCCCGTGTTTGTGTGTTCACTCCAGGTACTCCAGCTTCCGCCCACAGCCTAAAGACATGCAGTTAGTGGGGATAGGTTAATTGGAAACACTGAATTGCCCATAGGTGTGAGTGTGATTGGTTGTCTTTGTCCATGTGTTAGCCCTGTGACAGATTCGCGACCTGTCCAGGGTGTACCCTGCCTCTCCCCATAAGACAGCTGGGATAGGCGACCCTGAAAAGGATAAGCAGTAGCGGATGGATGGCAATTTCTTTTTCTCCAACTGTAATCACTAAAGATGAAAACAGTCATTGTAAGTATTATACGTTTGCCGAAGGTCTCTACTATCCTAAAAGATTAACTTAAGAAAGGTCCCAGAGACAAGTCATATAGGAATGGTTACTTCAGGCAGGACTCCTGTAGTCAAAAGAAATATCTCATTTCCATTGTCACACATGGTGGCAAGGCTCCATTCTAACAGTTCTGTGTCCTTTCATGGAAAGCCATGCATGGTGGGAGTGTCATCAAGACCCAGAACAGAGATCAGTGACATCAGAAACAGCAAAGGATGAGCAGGGGGGAAGGTGGGTAGCAAAGGGGATTGCAGATCCTTGGTAAATCCTAATGTGAGTATTGTACAGAAAGGTATCAGCTGAGTTGGCACTGAGCTAAGCTGATTTCCTTCAGATGCATTTAATGCCAGTTCCAGAGCCATGTTTAACATAACAGCGATACCACATATTGATAATAATTAGTTTTTCTACTGTCCAAGCACATTTGATGAGGAAGCATTACCTTTTTTCTTATAAATGGCAAATGAACTGTGTGTTTTTCTACACTACTGGAGCACTCGAAGCATTTATAAGCATGCCTCATTCACCTACTCAGACCTATTCAAACAAACACTTTTTTCTATGCCTAAGTGCTTTCTATGTAACATTCACACTGGGATGAATTCTTGATAGGACTACTTGGGGTTCAGTATCTGTCCAAAGATCATCTTCTGAAAATAACAGCAAAACTGTTTGTTTGTAAAAACAATCTACCTACAAATCAGTGCTGTTGAAGCAAGAAGTCTTGCTTTTGCACATTTCTGATTGAGTTTTGCAGTGATGCCTGAATGCCTGCTGTTGTTGCTGAATCAGACTTGTGTCATCACTCGCTGATCACACAGACAAACGTGTTGCTTCTTTGTTGCTTCTTTGCACATCTTTTCTCATCTTCAGAAACTCTTTGACTCTAATTACATATTTGTTGTGTTCAGTTTATAACCCTTTGCTTTACGTAACATGGGTATTTGCACACATAAACCAGATATGTATAGCAAAGGCCTGTGATCCTGTTTGCTGAGAATGACTGGACTGGACCCAAGGCAGTGGAGCTGATGTAGAGAGACTCGGAATATCGTCACAACAAATTAAGAGTTGGACCCCTCCAGCTATCCTCAGTTTCCTCTTCTATTTGTGGGGCCAATCAGTCTGAAACAGGTCGTTTTCTCCCGGGGTGGGGTTCAGAGAGCGTCACCTCTACAGCAACTCAAAAAAGTGGTTCTGACAGGAGCAGTTTATTGAGCATGACACTGCACCCCAGGGTGGCTAAAAAAAGTACAGAGAGAATAAATTCAAGCTATATAGGAAGATGGCAAACCACGAACGAATAACATGTCAAATAAGGATTTATTTAGTCTTGAAAATCCTACATTTCTAGCCAAGTAAATGAAACATTAAAGCATTTGCAGCAAGAGTTTGGCCACCAGACTGCATTTGCTGATGTGTAGTCTTCATTAACGATGTTTTTTGATGTTCACTGTTTTGCTGAATCTGATGAGGCCCCTCCCCGATTATCTAAAAATTCTAAATATAATATTTTGCTCATAAGTTTACATACACTGCCAGAATTCATGATTTCTTAACCATTTTTCAGAGCATATAAATCATAACAACGAAAAAAACTTTAATTTCACTCATGGTTAGTTGTTGGCTGAAGCCATTTATTGTCAAATAACTGTGTTTACTCTTTTTAAATCATAATCACTACACAAACTACCCAAATGACTCTGATCAAAAGCTTACATACCTCAGTTCTTAATACTGTGTTTTGCCCCCTTTAACATCAATCACATCTTTAAGTCTTTTCTGGTAGTTGTGAATGCCGCTTTTTATCTTCTCAGATGGTAAAGCTTCCCATTCTTCCTGGTAAAAAGCTTCCAGTTCCTATAAATTCTTGGGCTGTCTTGCATGAACTCAGATTGGTTCAGTGATAATGAGATGGCCACTCCAGAGCATTCGCTTCATTTTGCTGTAGCCAATCAGAGGTCGACTTGGCCTTTTTGTCTATCTGCCGAAATACAGTATTGGTATTAAAATAAACCAACATCTTAATATTTTAAATGGTAGTGGCATATTATCTTAGTAAAGACTCAGAAATATCTAAATATATCAAATATTTAAATTTAGTGTTTCTGAGAAAAAAAAAAAATGGCCAATTTCACCAAATATCAGTACTGGTATCAGTCTTAAAAATCCTCTGTCCATTAAGCTCTAGTTTTACTGCAATCAGAACAGACTCAAATTTCTCAAATAAACACTGGACATTCGTGTAATGTAAAGTCTGTCTCATAGACCACAGAAAACTCAAAGGGTTCACATCAGTTTTCTTTTGCAGCTGTTTAATAACGGCAGGGTTAAAGAGCTGCAGGTAAAGCAGGTAAAGCCTGTGAGCAAAGACTGATTTTTCAGTTTTTAGCTCAACATACTCAAGACAGCCACAAACTTGGGGTCAAGATCACATGTTTTAAGATCGCTCACCGCCCACATCTCCAAGCAGAGCTTTGTTGACAGTTTCAATTATATTTCATCGCTGAGAAGAAGGGCAGAGCGTCTTCTCGTAGCATGTACACAAAAACATTTTTGTTCAAATATCCTGTCTGATGGTATTCATGATATCTCTGAAAGAGACTGCAGAGCCCTCACATCTTGAAGTGAGGTTAAATAGGTTTAGCTTTAGGGTAAGAAGGCAGCTGATAGTACAGAAAAGTGTGTGGGTTGTTCTTGTGATCAGCTATGAATGTAGAAAAGCAAGCTTGCCGAGCATTGCGGGGTACTCTGCTAAGCTTAGTTGTTCTTTTAGAACGACCCTGTACACATCCAGCTTAGTTTTTCAGTCTCTTTATCCCCTTAAAAATGAAAAGCTGTAACTAGTCCTTCCAATAAAACTCAACAAGAGTTAGTTCAGTCCCAATTCTAATTAGACACAAAAAGACACAAATAAAACCTGTTTCTTTTTAAGGTGTAGGATCTTCAAAACTCAAAACATCTGTTTAAAGTCTTGTAGCTTTAGATGTTTGAGAAAAAACTAGATGAGGAAGTTATTCATTCCTTTATTGGAAAAAGAACATTAATATCGATTAAAACGTATCTAGTGTAGTGAGTCCTGTATATATATATATTTTTTTTTTTTATTTATTTATTTATTTTTTTTATTAATTTATTAATTTATTAATTTATTTATTTTTATTTATTTTTTTCCTTGTATGCTGTGACTTTTTGTTCGTACACTCATGTGGACACTGATGGCCCTCCTGGCATTTCCCCAAGCCAGAGCAGAGGTTCATATCTAAAACAAAATATCTCACCTACTTTTACACAGAAGGACCTTATAGCTATCTTTATTTAATTTGGGGGTTTTTATTATAAGCCTCACTTTGTTTTTTGGCACCATCATTCTTATGGCAGTGCTCACAATACCACACTAAACATAACGGCCGCTGCATTATCGATGTACACCGTCATCGTAGAAACATCCCAGATGGACATAACAAACCATGCAGTAAACATATATTCGCTGCATGTTGATATTAACGTACTTGGCCATTTAAAATGGATGTAGCATAATATGGATGTTAAACTTTGAACAGAGCATTTGGCCGCTGTCATCTCAGCTTTTTGAAAACAGATGTATGGACTCTGCATACTCAATCGTGCACTGGCGAAAAGTTTGCTCCAGACTTAAGTGAATCCTTTTTTTATAATCATCCTTTCAACACTAATAGGGCTAGCATTTCTAAAATGCATATCATCTTGTATTCAGTAAGACTAGAAACCATTGATTTAGGACAGCAAACTCATCAGGATAGTGCTGATTTAGGGAATGGATCAAGAAAGCCAAGCTGCCTTTTACTCTCTGTGGATCCAGAGGAGCTGGCCCCTGTTGACCATTAGAGAAAACACAGGCTCCATTTTCTTTTATCTTTTATACATTATCTATGGATCTAAGTGGTTTTAAATTTATCAGATGTGCTCCCTATAATCCACCACACAGAACACCCTAAACATGTATACGGGGCAGGAGGTAGTGAAATGAATGATTTTGGACACTTAGTCTAATTTTTAACTTTAGCCAACTCGTTCTCATCCCAGGTCGTCACATACCGCCGGTATGTTGCACATTCGGAGGCATGAGAGCCATTTGGACTGAATCTATACATGTTAATGTGTTTTATGCGCTGATCATAAATCACTTTGGAAAACACCATCTGATAGGGTCAAGGTTAGGGTTAGGGCTGGAATAGATGGCTGTAGCATGTGTTACCGCCGCGAGCGTTACTGTGAGGCGCGTCGGGACGTGATAAATCGTCGGTATGTTATGGGATGGGATGAGGATGCTCTGGCTTTAGCACATTGATCCAGTAGTTCTCAATTCCAGAGCAATTCTAATTTAATAAAATAGGACATCCAACATCCCCAATAGGTTGAGGTATCACAGCTCAAGTTACAGTTACAGCCTTTTATTTTTAATAAAAAAGGCTTTTGTCACACCAGGTGACCTTCAACCCCAAATATTGGATCTGTGCAATCAAAAGTAAAAGAGTCACCTTTCTCTTTGTCCCTCTTCAGAAATAATAAGTGAAGAAGACAGAGAACTCTTGAAATGTGAATTGCTCTTTTACCTCCAACTGCTCATGAAAATACAATTTACATGAGTCTTTGCATAAATATGCCATCCTCGCAGCACTGATGCATTTGCCTTCCCACATCCACTCAGCCTCCGTCTTTGTTAAAGGCCTGAAGCAGACGTCTGTTTTGACTGACACCGAACCTTCACCTGACCGGCTGCTAAATCACTGATGGTTACCCTCTGGATGACTTTTTGGCCGCTGAAAGCCCTGCTCGAAATTATGAGCACCGTTGAGTTTCTTGCCAGCAGTATAGGTGCAGCAATCATCTCTGAGAAAATTATTTCATAATCTAGAATGACGCAAACTGCAATAATCACAGAAAGAGTGCTTCTCACGGCATAATCACATATGTACCACTCAGGGGAAGCAGCACAGAGTACCTATTAGATTATGACTCATGGAAGCTGATGGTTTTGTCCAGCCAGGTTTTGTCTCACTTAACAGATCCTTTGTTATGGATTCAATACCTAATGTTCATAATTGAAAATGGCAAACCAGTATGGGATGCTTTCCACACTGTGAATTATAAATGGGCTAAATGGGTTGGCTTTCCGTAACCCAAAGCCTATTATTTATGTACACTGCTTTGAAAGCTTAAAAAATGCACTTGCACGACTGTTCATTTTGAAACTGGAATATTTTGGAGATCCAGCTTTGCAGATCAGACCGGGAAAGAGATGCAAAGGCAGAAATGAGCCTTGCAGCACTGACCCACCTACACTGCACTCACTGTAAGTTTGATCAAAGTACATTTTGTAGCTAAAAGAAAAACACTAAGGCTGCAGCAACTGATGATTGTGATTCAACTGAATCTATAACACTCTTCTTTATACTGTTACAGTGGCACAGGATCATATTAAACATGGGAAAAGCGTCAAATAATGAGGTATATGTATGCAAAAGAAACCCCTGTGAGCCAGAAGCTCAGGCTGCTGACAATTCTAGACGCTCCATTTCAGCTCCTTGGATTTATGTAGAACTCTCTGTTGCCAGATCCAGCCAATCAGAAGAAAGCTGGTTTAAAGTGAGAGGGAAGGAAACTAAAATGATTTTTTCTGGCAATGGAAGAACCCAAAGGGTAGCATCAAAGCCCAGTATGGCTTAAAAAGGGTTACATTTAAACTGAGAATAGTGCAAAGCTACTCTTTGAGCTCTAATACTAGAGCTCAAAGATGAATGTACGGAGCTGTCCAACTTCAACAACAATTAATCAATTATTTGGAAGTGTTTGTGTGGCTGTTGTTCTACCTGTAAACACGATAGGTTAAAAGGTTTTGAATGTATACCAACAAAACTTTGTGGGGTCATGTTCACAGTCCATAAAAAGTTGCCTTACATCAAGGTCTTTAAGGTCAACATGATTCATGATTTATTTGTTGAAAACTGACAAAAAGTTTTATATTATTAGCCTTACAAGTGTGGTGCGATTGTCAACATACAGTAAACATGTCATGTCAACTTTGACCTCGGGTCAGAGGTCAAGTTTTCTGAAAATCTCGTGAATGTGATCACTTGAGAATTTTGAAATTCATATTATAGGTGGAGACTGGGAGACTGAGGGGTATCTCTGGCCGCCAGTATTTTTTCAGCTCATTGCATCATCATTCCTGTGATGTTCCTGAGGGGGCTTCTAAAAGTGTCCTTGAGGTGCTTAGTGGCAGTACTACAGGGTGCATTCTTTCATTTAGAGATGCTTTCATGCACATTAAATCATTACCTTGTAATTATTTTGGATCTTTTGATTGCCATGATTTGGAAAAACAATTTTCAGAAGCCAGAAATTGCGTATGTGCAGGCACAGAGTTTAGATTAGGGACACTTACACCGCAGCAGCTTAAGAGGGGGAAAAAAACACAGTTGTGTCCATTGACTGCACTCAATTATTTTGACTCACAAGCACACAATGTGGTCAGCCTAGCTGCTTGCTACAGCCAGCAGCCTTCCATTCTTCTGCTGAAATTATAAGTAATTGATGAACCACCTGCACAGCCAAATTTTAGGGAGCTCTTTTATTTTTTTATTTTTAATCTTTTTCATGTAAAAAATGACAAACGCTCACACACTGGGGCAACTGAACACCAAACAAGTGGTGGTCAAGATTTCAGGCTGCAGGGCCAACAGCTGAAACAAACTGTGATGCAGTAAATTCTCCTTTTCATGCAACATTTTGATTGTGTTGTCTTTTGTGCATCTGTAGAGTGTTAGCCACACTGTATCAGTGCTGAGGTTTTGGATCTAACTTTTAGCTTTATTCTGTGTATTCTCTGTCAGGAGGCATCTAATAGCAACACAGCAGACTTAAGTGTCTTTTTTGAGCAGCGTGTTTTGCTCTGTGCTTTTTACTTATGCGTTATTTATAATGGAATCAATCATGGGCCTGTTTTTCTCTTTTAAAAAAAGTTGCTCCAGTTGCTTTCATACAAGTCCGTCCAAATCCTCTCAAATTTTACATCATTACTACTTTCTATAGAAGTTTAATAAGTATGTGACCGTTTCAATTTGAAAATGAAACCTTCCCTTTGAGCCCAACACTCCGTGTCAATCAGCTAATTCAAAGGACTGGATTTCTCAAAGCATGAGATAGGGAGGGGAAGATAATGGGTTGAATAAATTGCTGCAATGGAAAGTATCTATTTGATGGTGGGGCCAGTTAGGATGGAGATGGAGTTTAGGGAACAAACATCGGGGGGGGGGGGGAGAAGAAGCTGCCTAGTTCCACATAATAAATATTCCCATTATGTTCCTTAACAAAGAACACAAGCAGAGCAGCAGCTTTCTACCTTCCATCTATCATGTCCCAAGAATCTGCAGGCTTCTCTGCTCCTTCTGTTAGCTCAACCTTCAGCTGGAGGAGGAGGAGGAGGAGGAGGAGGAAGGCTAATGAGGGAAATAAGTTGGTGGAACTGTTTGCTTTCAGGGCGAACTTGATAAACCAACATATTTTTAATAGGCAAGACAATAGCCATGTTCCCCACCACACAGGAAGGGTGGGGCGTGCTTTAACACACAGATTTACATTTCAGGGGAAAGAAACATTTGCATCCCTTTATAGCAGGTTAATGATCCCAGCAGGAGGAGGTGCTGGCATGTTTATACAGGCAATCCATACAGGAAAAACAAGAAAAAAAAAGAATGGGGGTGCTTCTTTTTTTGAAGCTTCTCTTCTAGTCACGGTGCAACTCCATTGCTTAAATATTGACAGAAAAATCAAATACTCTTCCTCTTGAGATGACAGGTCAAGGTTTAGTGCTCGTTAAACCTGCTCTAGAGCACATTTAAAGCAGGAGGCTGCTGGGAAGAGGCTCCTTAAAGGCAAGGTGACTATTTAATATGCATGAAAACATATTTAAATTAAAGAAAGCAGGCCGTAGTACTCCTCGTGCTGCCTAAAGGAATTACCTAATAATAGCATAACAGGAAGAGATGCAACTAAGCACCTTAATGACACTTCTGGAAGTCCCTTCAGGAACATTACAGAAATTATAATCTAATGGAGAAAAAAAATTGGAGGATATTATGAATGTATTCGTTGGACCTAGTATCCTTTGTAGCCACTTTACTGCTCGCTATAGAATAATTAATGGGATAGTCCAGTGAAATGGAGGAAGTTTGTCATATTTGTGAGTTTAAAAGAGGAAAAGCCGGCAGTGCCTCTCTTATTCTTCAGTCAATATTTGAGCGCTTGCATGTCTAAGACTGACTATGCTGTCTCTACCGAGGCAACAAATAAAAACAAAACAAAAAAACAACCTATAATGTGATGTTTTGCAGTTGTCAGACTTACCCGGTGTGTCGCTGGGCTTGCGTCCATCTGTTTCAGCCCGCTCGCACGTACGCGCCCCTCCGCGTGCAGCATGCCTGTAAGTTTCCCACGCAGATGGTCTGGGACATTGTAGTCAGAACGAAGCACCGAGCTTCACACAGCCCGCACCGGAGTTTCAAGGCTTCTCAAAGTCACCGGTTTGAACGATCGAAAACGATCTGCGTTAAAATTCAATCATGTGGTCCAGCGGAGACGCCAGGGGACGCAGAAATGTTCCACACCCGCGAAGACTCCGTCCGGGCTGTCCCCGTCTCTTCATCATCAGAGGCGACGTGGCAGATGTTGCGGAGAAGCGTGTGCGTGTGTGTGTTTGTGTGCGTGTGGCTCAGAACAGGTGAAGAGCTGTGTGCAGCTCTCCGACGGCCACGCCGCTGCGCTCCGTCTGCTCAGGTGCGTTCGGATCTGCGCGCTCCGCGGTGCGCTCTGACTAACTGCGCGTCTGGGAGAGCAGGACCGCTTCTCACAGCGTCAGGGGGAGTGTTTG
>NW_005187557.1:1155312-1156234 GCF_000239375.1 Pundamilia nyererei
AAGCATCCACCTCCACCACGAACGGTTGCCTGAGGTTGGGCTGACGGAGGATGGGGGCGGTAGTGAACTTCTCCTTTAGTAGGGAAAAGGCCTCCTGAGCAGAGAGGTCCCACTGAAAAGGAACTTTGGGGGAGGTAAGTGCAGTGAGAGGTGAGGCAATCTTAATGTAGTTCTTTATGAAGCGTCGGTGGAAGTTGGCGAATCCTAGTAACCGTCGGAGTTGCTGGCAGTTCGGCGGTTGAGGCCAGTCCACCACGGCCCGGACCTTCTCGGGGTCAGGTTTGAGATCCCCCCGAGAGATGATATAGCCAAGGAAGGCCACCGTGTCAGCGTGAAATTCACATTTCTCCACTTTCACGAACAACCGGTTCTCCAAGAGGCGCTGCAGGACCTGCCTCACGTGACTCTCGTGCTCCGCCTGGGACTTGGAGAAAATGAGAATATCATCTAGGTACACAAAAGCACATTGATTAATAAAATCCCTCAGAACATCGTTAACTAGGGCCTGGAAGACCGCGGGCGCATTGGTTAAGCCAAAGGGCATGACGAGATACTCGAAGTGTCCAATATGCGTGTTGAAAGCGGTCTTCCACTCATCTCCTTCCCGGATTCTCACCAGGTGGTAAGCGTTTCGCAGGTCTAGTTTGCTGAACACCGTGGCCCCCTGGAGTAGCTCGAAAGCTGAATTCAAGGAGGGGAAGAGGGTACTTGTTCTTTACAGTGATCTTGTTGAGGCCGCGGTAATCAATACACGGCCGGAGCGTCTTGTCTTTTTTATCAACAAAGAAGAATCCTGCCCCCACGGGGGAAGATGACGGGCGAATTATCCCAGCAGCCAGAGAGTCATTGATGTATCTCTCCATGGTTTCCCTTTCGGGCTGTGTGAGGCTGTAGAGGCGGCCAGAGGGGAGAGGAGCCCCAG
>NW_005187557.1:1157930-1162848 GCF_000239375.1 Pundamilia nyererei
CCGAGAAGGCACAGGGTCATGACACAGGTGATATTTTTCTATACGGCCATATGTAGTGCCTTCTACTTCAGCTGCTTTAGATTTCACACAGTTTCTGTGCATCTGCAAGCTGCTTTGCATCCCACCCACACCCCAGCTTCACCTTTCATGCTGTGTCGTATCAGTTTAGATGATTTCCACATTTATTTCGCCCATGCTGGAATCTGGCTGCTCTCAGACTCTGGCTGAGAGAGCATTTCCATGTATACATTTGGTTGTTCAGGAAGGTCCCTGAACCATCATTGCAGAAGACAATAACAATCTTGTTTTGACTAAAGTGGTGCTGAATCACATGATAATGCATAAAAATAAAACAATAACTGTTTAAAATTTAACTTCGTTATTTGGGATTTGCAACCTACGAAAGCCACTGAACATAATTCAGAACCACTCATAAAATAGTTTTTTCTTATTATATTCTTGTATTTCTTATTATTTTTTAATAAAATGTTATTTGTGCTGTGGTGATGCCAGCAGGGAAACTTAAAATTATTTCTAAAGTCTAACAAACTGATTAAATAAAACGATAAAACATTATTAAAATTGAAATTGAAAGCTTTTATTGTCATTATACATGGTATAAGAAAATTGGAAACAGCTCTATAAAAGTGCACATGTGCTTATAGCACATTATAAAAACTATACAATAATAATTTAACTATACACTTACTATAAATATAAATACACAGAGACAGACAGGCAGAGAATATTTCAGTGCAGAAAACTTTTGTGAAAGTTTGAGTTGAGTATGGTGATGGCTTTGGGGAATAAGCTATCCCTGAGTCTGTTTGTTCTGGCTCTTACAGATCTATAGCGCCTGCCAGAGGGCAGTAGGTTGAAAAGATGGTAGCCGGGGCGGGCAGTGTCCTTTAAAATGTTTCTGGCCCTACTAAGACAACGGGAGTTGTAGACAGCAGACAAGGAGGGCAGGGGGCAGCTGATGAGTTTTTGTCCTGTGTTTATCACCCTCTGCAGTCTGCCTCCGTGCAGCTGGCGTGCCACACTGTCACTGCATAGGTCAGCAGGCTCTCGATGGTGGATCTGTAGAAGGTCACCAGCAGCGGGGTGTTTCGTTGCTCCTTCCTGAGCACCCTTAGGAAGTGTAGCCGCTGCTGTCTTGAGGGCCGTGGTGTTAGCTGCCCAGGAGAGGTCTGCAGAGATGTAGATGCCAAGGAATTTGAAGGACTCCACTTGCTCTACACATTCTCCGTTGATGTGTAGGGGGCAGGGGCAGTTCTGTTAGATCCACACCATTCTCCCAGTCTCAGGACCTCATCTCTGTAAGCCGCCTCATTTCCTCCTGTGATCAGCCCCATCACTGTTGTGTCATCAGCAAATTTGACAATGATGTTCTCCGGGTGGGCTTAGTACACAGCCCTGGGGAGAGCCAGTGCTGAATGTGTGAGGGGAAGAGAGGTGAGGACCCATTATTATTACATATGAAGTTTTGCAACTTTGCAGACTTATTGTGGTCTGTTGCAATCCACATGTAATTACAGCAGACTGATCATACTAACTGGAAAATGAGTTTGTCACCTCTGTTTTAAATAAATCTGAATGCCTCTTGTGTCATTAACTGTGTAAAGTTAAGCCAGTGAGACACCTAATGGTAACTGGAAATGACTCCAAATTGAGTCAGACTAATTGTACAGTAATAATGCTTACGGCAGCAAACAGATGAGAGCAAGCCAGTGAGTTAAACTGGACTTAGACTGGTTCGCTCTCAGTCCTGACAGATTGAGAGATTATCTGAGAAACCACATAATTATTCACGATTCTATGCAAAAAGGAGGTGAACAAGTTGGTGACAAAGGACTCATTTTTCCCATCATTACCGCTAATTTTGCTTTTATTTGACAAAAGCATGCAGTGGATTCTTTAAAAAATGACAAAGACTTGCTTTAAAGATTAGAGTCAAGAAACACCACTCAATTGGCATCGCTAATGAACACGCTGAAAAGAAAGTGTGCTGGTGTTTGTAAATAATCCTTGATCTCTATATTGGTTCTTTTGTGTTTCTCGTGCGCTTGCATACACGAGTGTCTTCGTCTTGCCTGGAGTGATTGTTCTTGTTTGTCGTGTTAGTCTTTGTTCTTCTGTTTACTTTCAGTTTCCTTTTGTAGTTTTTAGTGTTTTTATTTCATCCCTTTATTTTTGTTTCCTCTCTCATTATTTCCTAGATTGAATTCACCTCTGCTTTGTCATCCCTCTCCTTCGTGTCTATGTAGTCACCTACTGTCTCCATTAGTCATTGTCAAGCTGTCGTCTGATGTTTCTTCATGTCGTCCATCATCCTCCTATGCTTCTCTTGTTGGTTGACTTGGTTTATTGGATTTCTTTCCCTCTGCTATAACTGTTCATCTCTGTTTGCTCACTATATAGTTTCATCAGTGATCTTTTTAGTTTACTATGTACTTTGTCAGCAGTTGGATCCACATAACTCTTTGTAACCAGTGCAAAAGAAATATTGAAATTGTGGTATCTTCTGCCTCCGCCTTGAGTTGGGATGGGAGAAAAGACAAAGGAGAGTTGATTTAAAGAGATCCTTTAAATTTGGGAAAATCTAATTGGGCTTTTTAAAAATACATTGTGTTATGCCTGCTTTTCACGGGATGTGAACTCTTCAAGCCCTTTCCCCTCCTTGTGCCTCCAACAAGGACTGTGTTTTTCTGTGTGTGTTTCATGAGCTAACTCTACCCCCACAGAGGAATCAGATCCTCTTGGGCTCCTTTAGTCTGGTGACAGACATTTTTAATCTGCTTCCCATCCCTTGCATACATCTGTCTCTCTCAGCAGCCTGACTCCAAACTTTTCCTGTGTTTGAACTTGTTATTCAAGGTGCCTTCAGTTCACATCACTTGATGAGATGAAAATGGAAGGTTTCTGGTTGTTGTTGTTGTTGTTGTTGAAAATCATATTTAATTTAACCATTTTGGGTCAGACAGCTATTCTTGGTTTTTATCCATTACATGAAAAGATTATGTAGTCAAGGAGGGTTAAAAGAATCAAAACACAGCTTGGAACAAAAAAAAACCCCATTGCAGTGGGTTTAGACCCTGAGAGATAACTATGAGCCACACTGATACAGCTATTAGCGGCACTCCACAAGCATCTGACACTGATGAATTACCATGCTCCAAATATGCTGCATCAGCCATGTGGATACATAATAAACTTAGATTTCATCATCTCAACTCCCCTCCGCGGGAGGATGAAGGGGCTTGGCCATGAGTAACGAGCTGCTAAACCTGTGATTATGGTCATGGCATGTTTCCAGCCTCGTGTCCTCTCAGGTCTCCAATGATACGGGAGGAAAACATGAAAGGAGGAAAGGGAGCACAAGGCCTCGTTTTCTCCAGAGCGAGACTAAGAAGTGTTTACTGTTGGTTAATAACACTTGTTCCAACTAATGCGCGCAAAAGGTCTGTCTTTGGTTGTAAAGCCTCATTAGCCATGTTTTTATTTCAAGGCCACATAGGATTAGTTAGGCTGTAGAAAGCCTGTGTGTCCGTGGTTCCCAATCTTCATATCTTGGACATGTTCCCATTGAAAGATTGAGTTACAAATATTCTTTTTATATCAGCTACATTTCAGTGGATTTTGTTACAATATTATTATAATACTACAAGGTAGGTGGTTAGGGGTGTGACTCTGAAAGGTCCATTCAACATTGTTGTAGCCCGTAGATTCATCACTCAAAGGCAATTAACATTTATAAGATGCCACAACACTCCTGCTGCTGTAGTAAACTCTTAATAGTGGAAATATAGTTGTTTACAATGATCAAACACAAAGAAGAGAGATGGAGACCTCAACAAAAGTAAAGAAAAGAGGAAGAAGACCACCCTCCAACCTCCACGCTCCACCTTTCTATGGCTTAAATGAGTGCAGGTGAGTCAGTCAGCAATAGGAATAAATCAGAGAGGTGAAAGCAGGTTAATAAGGAAGACAGCAAGACAGCAGGAGATTGATAGATGTGCTGGCACAGTGGGGTGTGCATAACACTAATAAGTGTGGAATAATGGGGATGCATAAACACCGCTCAATCCAACCAAAAGTAATGTGTCTTTTCTTTGATGTTCTAAACTACAATGATGAAGTGTAAAAATAATGCTCAGCTTATCAGTCCCTGGACTGAGTTGCACATTTGACCAATGAAAACAAGACAAGCATAACAAGCATAACTTTTACTCAGCACTAAATCTTTGATGCTAAATCTTTGATACTACTCGCCTGCAGAGGATAATAGTCACATGTAGAAGCTTTTCATTAAGGCGAAGGCTCCCTAGTTGCACATTCTTTTCCTATACCAATTTATTCATGCTATAAACATTCTGATTGCCTACCTGCTTTGTTCTTCATCCACCAGTGCAAGCCATAGAAATGCTCCTTTAGGCTTACCCATTAATGATATTGTTAGCTAAAAGTATGTTTAGCTAACTATTTGCACCATTACGTTTAGCTAACAGTTTATATCATTCCTTTTGGCTAATTATTGCCAATTTAAGGTAATTATTTTAACTGTTTGTTATTTCACACAATAATCTAATCATTTTTTTTAACATAAGATAAGCTAATTGTAAATTAGCTGCTTTTACTTTATCACCACTTAGTACCGTTTCAATTCATTCTTTTTTCTTTTCTTTTTTTTGTGTCCCGTTTGGATCTTTAGCCATCAGAATTGTTGTCTTAAGGCCACCTGTGTGGATCAGCATGCTTGTATTCCAAAGGTTCCTTCATGTAATGATCTGCTAGAGGGTGTGGGGGGGCCACAGCCCCGTCCTCCAGGGCATGAAGTAGGTATGGAGGAGATCAAAACTCCAGACATCCAGAGGCCCCCAGAACACAAGAGACCAAGGAAGACCAACAGAGGGGCAGC
>NW_005187557.1:1164270-1165358 GCF_000239375.1 Pundamilia nyererei
ACAATAGATGCCCAGGCTGAGATCTTCCTCCACGTTTCAATTCATTCTACAGGTAATTGTATCAGGAGATTTTTAAAAATATTTTTTTAAGCTTTACTATACAATTCATGCATATCTCCTGAGCTCTCAATGAATTGCTCTATATACACCTTATACTGAGAATCACTGGCCAAATGAAGCAGTACTAATCAAGCAAATATGTTGTGTGTGTATATATGTGTGTGTGTTGCATTTTACTTTAATTTTGGGAATTAATGTTATCACAGAATACTGTTTCCTGTTACATTTTCACATTTTGGCCGGTTTAATTCTGCATTATGTATGAGGGGTAGGTGCATATGAGCTGTTGCTGCACCATTTCTGTCTCAAATATAGTTGGGTTCTTTTTTATTTTTTTATTGATTTTTCTCTCTTTTTTCTGTTCTTTTGTTTTTGGAAAGTACAGCTTGTTTCAGTATGATCAGAAAGAAATAAAATAAATGTAAATAAAATAAAATAAATTGGCCGAGTGCATGGAACTGAGAGTGTGTGTTCATTTACTTCCCTGTGACCAACTGATGATCTGTCAAGGGTGTATCCTGTCTTTCACACTATGTCCCCTGGGACCTTCTCTAGCTGGATTGGTTAGGAGATGGATGGATAGATGGATTGATTTCCTCACTGGATTGAGTAAATGTGGTACATCTTTAATTTTAAGCTTTTTTATTGATTGAGATTATTTGTTCAGTAGGTTATTTTTCAAGGGTACAGCAAGCAGCCTTGATTGAACATGTGCAGCCTGCTTCGATTTGGCTTTATGATAATGACCAGCTGTCGTAAAGAGACGCTCACCTTATGTAAGATCTTGTCATGATCTGAAGTGAGCAGCTTCAATATTAATGACCAAGCTGTTGATCTGTATCTTCCCATCGGTCTACTGGGGCTCAGCTGACAGCTTGTTGATATCAGGAGGAGTAATCCTTCTGGTGTAGGATAAAAAGAAGCTTAAAGTATCAAAAAGAAAATGCCCTTGTCTGTTGTGAGTAAAGTTGCCGATACTATAGATTGAGAAGATAGCACTTGTTGTAGAATTCATATAAAAGATGGGT
>NW_005187557.1:1166195-1168318 GCF_000239375.1 Pundamilia nyererei
GTGACACCCTCACGACATCCGACAGGATTTCAAACAGGTTTGATTTTCTTACGACCAAATGACTGATGATCAGGAGCTGGTCGTAAGGTGTTAATCGCTTCTCGTTACCCCACATATACTGCACGATGCACGACACACAATGAAGGCGAAACGTGGGCCGACCCCGAAAACGGTCGCACGACTGAAAAATCGGCTCAAAAAGGGCCAAAAATGGCACAGTGTAAGCCCAGCTTTAGGCATTAAAAAATATTTGCAGGTTTGAGTACAGCACGGTCACATAGAAAAAGGAGCCAATTTATTGTACTTACTTGAACAGAAACACAACAATAAACTCATTTATATGGTACAACACAGCACAGCAAGAGACACAAAGATCTCAACACCAATAATTTGTCAAACATAATGGAATGGTTTTGTTCCATTATATTTTCTGTTTTAAGAGCATTACAACACAAGCAGTCTCTGGGGAGACAGCTAATGGAGATCTTAGCAGAAATAAAGATATAACATAAATGCTTTATACAGAGTGGAGGAAAAAGTTAAATGTCACTCTAAATGGAATCTACTTTCAATGCAGTTTTAAGACTGCATTAAAGAAATTTGTACTCCTCACTCCGCAGAAGCTTAAAGGTCTAGCTCCTCAACATCCAGTAATCATTGTGAGATAATGAGCCCTAATGACTAAATCACTTCAGGAAAAAGCACTTTAGAGTTGAACAAATTACATAATTGCATTTCATGGGGAGCAACTTCCACCTTTTATAGACTTTTTCTTTCTGGGTCTGTACAGTAGTTGGATTCAGGAAATGTCAATCAAGGCCAGACCTTGTGGGTAAAACGTGGGCACAGAGAGAAGTGTTATATTCTCCTCTGTAGCTGCTGTTATTCATTCACATCATTTAAAGGTACAGCAATCGATATTTGTATTTCACCAATGGATCAAATGATGATGACTTAGCAATATTCATTCAGTAGTTAAAATGAAAATAATTATATCGAGAGGGGAAATCTGCTAAAATCAGAGTGTTTGACTAAAGAGACATCAGATGGACAGAAATGCTTCTTAAAATGAGTGATCAATGTTTCTATGTGTAAATGTGAAATTCCCTTGCAGCACATTTGTCATTTAACTCTACAGATGAGGCTTAAAATAATATCATAATATATTAATCACAATTCCACTGAAAAAAATTTATAGTAGGATATATAATTTTTCCTTCAAATTAGAGGTGTAGCCACTTTTACAGGATTGTTGATCAGAGCCAACATAGCTGACTAAGATAAGATATTGATCCAGGTCAATATTTGTAATTGTAATTATTTACTAGGTTTTCCTATTTACATTTCTATTGATTTAATACAGTTTAGTTTTTATATATAAATCTGGTATTTATTGATTCATTGAGTCATAACATATTACACACACACAAAAACAATTTATATAAGCTCAATACCTACAAATAATGACTGAAAAGGCTCCAGCTGAACGAATGCTTATAATTACACCTGGCCTATATTCTTATCATTAAAGATTCCAAGTAGAAAAAGAAATAACATCAAAAATCATATAAGCCTCAAAAATATATTTGTAGAGCATTATTTTGAAGACCACGCAGGAATTTCACATTTTTATCTTTACATCAACATTATTCCACAATTTAACCCCAACAACAGAAAAGCATCTTCGTTTAGTCTCTTTCTTTGTTTTTGTTTTTTACAGTAAAACAACAAAAGTCTCTCAGATCACACTTCTTGTCTTTTACTGAGAAAAACCTTTGTACAAAGTTTGAGAGTAAATTAGATTTAGCTTTAAATATTAAAAGAAACCAAACTAAATTTATTATTGTTTTAAAAGTCGACAATTCCACCAGAAAAAAAAGGGAAGTATAAGTGAACAATAAATGATATCTCATGTTATTATATTATTTTCATCTCCATCTTCATCCGCTTTATCCGAGGCCGGGTCGCGGGGGCAGCAGCCTAAGCAAAGAGGCCCAGACCTCCCTCTCCCCAGCCACCTCCTCCAGCTTATCCGGGGGAATACCAAGGCGTCCCCAGGCCAGCCGAGAGATATAATCTCTCCAGCGTGTCCTGGGTCTGCCCCGGGGCCTCCTCCCGGTGGG